>NW_027221821.1:0-30939 GCF_041296265.1 Equus caballus | reverse complement strand
AGCTGGAAGCAAGATGCTGTGGGGCCCAACTCGCCCTTTGGAAAGAAGCCTGCACGTTGTGCCTTTCAGCTCTAGGGCAAAGTAGCACACCCAGAGCAGAAGTCCTACTTCAGCCAGATCAGGCCTGCAAAGAAACTGCGTTTCACAGGCCTTTGGAAGACGATGTTCCCGGTAGGCTGTAAGAGCACTGTGCAGAGCGAGTTGTTTCTTAGCTTCCCAAAGAGCTGGAAGCAAGATGCTGTGGGGCCCAACTCGCCCTTTGGAAAGAAGCCTGCACGTTGTGCCTTTCAGCTCTAGGGCAAAGTAGCACACCCAGAGCAGAAGTCCTACTTCAGCCAGATCAGGCCTGCAAAGAAACTGCGTTTCACAGGCCTTTGGAAGACATGTTCCCGGTAGGCTGTAAGAGCACTGTGCAGAGCGAGTTGTTTCTTAGCTTCCCAAAGAGCTGGAAGCAAGATGCTGTGGGGCCCAACTCGCCCTTTGGAAAGAAGCCTGCACGTTGTGCCTTTCAGCTCTAGGGCAAAGTAGCACACCCAGAGCAGAAGTCCTACTTCAGCCAGATCAGGCCTGCAAAGAAACTGCGTTTCACAGGCCTTTGGAAGACGATGTTCCCGGTAGGCTGTAAGAGCACTGTGCAGAGCGAGTTGTTTCTTAGCTTCCCAAAGAGCTGGAAGCAAGATGCTGTGGGGCCCAACTCGCCCTTTGGAAAGAAGCCTGCACGTTGTGCCTTTCAGCTCTAGGGCAAAGTAGCACACCCAGAGCAGAAGTCCTACTTCAGCCAGATCAGGCCTGCAAAGAAACTGCGTTTCACAGGCCTTTGGAAGAGATGTTCCCGGGTAGGCTGTAAGAGCACTGTGCAGAGCGAGTTGTTTCTTAGCTTCCCAAAGAGCTGGAAGCAAGATGCTGTGGGGCCCAACTCGCCCTTTGGAAAGAAGCCTGCACGTTGTGCCTTTCAGCTCTAGGGCAAAGTAGCACACCCAGAGCAGAAGTCCTACTTCAGCCAGATCAGGCCTGCAAAGAAACTGCGTTTCACAGGCCTTTGGAAGACATGTTCCCGGTAGGCTGTAAGAGCACTGTGCAGAGCGAGTTGTTTCTTAGCTTCCCAAAGAGCTGGAAGCAAGATGCTGTGGGGCCCAACTCGCCCTTTGGAAAGAAGCCTGCACGTTGTGCCTTTCAGCTCTAGGGCAAAGTAGCACACCCAGAGCAGAAGTCCTACTTCAGCCAGATCAGGCCTGCAAAGAAACTGCGTTTCACAGGCCTTTGGAAGACATGTTCCCGGTAGGCTGTAAGAGCACTGTGCAGAGCGAGTTGTTTCTTAGCTTCCCAAAGAGCTGGAAGCAAGATGCTGTGGGGCCCAACTCGCCCTTTGGAAAGAAGCCTGCACGTTGTGCCTTTCAGCTCTAGGGCAAAGTAGCACACCCAGAGCAGAAGTCCTACTTCAGCCAGATCAGGCCTGCAAAGAAACTGCGTTTCACAGGCCTTTGGAAGACGATGTTCCCGGGTAGGCTGTAAGAGCACTGTGCAGAGCGAGTTGTTTCTTAGCTTCCCAAAGAGCTGGAAGCAAGATGCTGTGGGGCCCAACTCGCCCTTTGGAAAGAAGCCTGCACGTTGTGCCTTTCAGCTCTAGGGCAAAGTAGCACACCCAGAGCAGAAGTCCTACTTCAGCCAGATCAGGCCTGCAAAGAAACTGCGTTTCACAGGCCTTTGGAAGACATGTTCCCGGTAGGCTGTAAGAGCACTGTGCAGAGCGAGTTGTTTCTTAGCTTCCCAAAGAGCTGGAAGCAAGATGCTGTGGGGCCCAACTCGCCCTTTGGAAAGAAGCCTGCACGTTGTGCCTTTCAGCTCTAGGGCAAAGTAGCACACCCAGAGCAGAAGTCCTACTTCAGCCAGATCAGGCCTGCAAAGAAACTGCGTTTCACAGGCCTTTGGAAGACATGTTCCCGGTAGGCTGTAAGAGCACTGTGCAGAGCGAGTTGTTTCTTAGCTTCCCAAAGAGCTGGAAGCAAGATGCTGTGGGGCCCAACTCGCCCTTTGGAAAGAAGCCTGCACGTTGTGCCTTTCAGCTCTAGGGCAAAGTAGCACACCCAGAGCAGAAGTCCTACTTCAGCCAGATCAGGCCTGCAAAGAAACTGCGTTTCACAGGCCTTTGGAAGACATGTTCCCGGTAGGCTGTAAGAGCACTGTGCAGAGCGAGTTGTTTCTTAGCTTCCCAAAGAGCTGGAAGCAAGATGCTGTGGGGCCCAACTCGCCCTTTGGAAAGAAGCCTGCACGTTGTGCCTTTCAGCTCTAGGGCAAAGTAGCACACCCAGAGCAGAAGTCCTACTTCAGCCAGATCAGGCCTGCAAAGAAACTGCGTTTCACAGGCCTTTGGAAGACATGTTCCCGGTAGGCTGTAAGAGCACTGTGCAGAGCGAGTTGTTTCTTAGCTTCCCAAAGAGCTGGAAGCAAGATGCTGTGGGGCCCAACTCGCCCTTTGGAAAGAAGCCTGCACGTTGTGCCTTTCAGCTCTAGGGCAAAGTAGCACACCCAGAGCAGAAGTCCTACTTCAGCCAGATCAGGCCTGCAAAGAAACTGCGTTTCACAGGCCTTTGGAAGAGATGTTCCCCGTAGGCTGTAAGAGCACTGTGCAGAGCGAGTTGTTTCTTAGCTTCCCAAAGAGCTGGAAGCAAGATGCTGTGGGGCCCAACTCGCCCTTTGGAAAGAAGCCTGCACGTTGTTCCTTTCAGCTCTAGGGCAAAGTAGCACACCCAGAGCAGAAGTCCTACTTCAGCCAGATCAGGCCTGCAAAGAAACTACGTTTCACAGGCCTTTGGAAGACATGTTCCCGGTAGGCTGTAAGAGCACTGTGCAGAGCGAGTTGTTTCTTAGCTTCCCAAAGAGCTGGAAGCAAGATGCTGTGGGGCCCAACTCGCCCTTTGGAAAGAAGCCTGCACGTTGTGCCTTTCAGCTCTAGGGCAAAGTAGCACACCCAGAGCAGAAGTCCTACTTCAGCCAGATCAGGCCTGCAAAGAAACTGCGTTTCACAGGCCTTTGGAAGACATGTTCCCGGTAGGCTGGAAGAGCACTGTGCAGAGCGAGTTGTTTCTTAGCTTCCCAAAGAGCTGGAAGCAAGATGCTGTGGGGCCCAACTCGCCCTTTGGAAAGAAGCCTGCACGTTGTGCCTTTCAGCTCTAGGGCAAAGTAGCACACCCAGAGCAGAAGTCCTACTTCAGCCAGATCAGGCCTGCAAAGAAACTGCGTTTCACAGGCCTTTGGAAGACATGTTCCCGGTAGGCTGTAAGAGCACTGTGCAGAGCGAGTTGTTTCTTAGCTTCCCAAAGAGCTGGAAGCAAGATGCTGTGGGGCCCAACTCGCCCTTTGGAAAGAAGCCTGCACGTTGTGCCTTTCAGCTCTAGGGCAAAGTAGCACACCCAGAGCAGAAGTCCTACTTCAGCCAGATCAGGCCTGCAAAGAAACTGCGTTTCACAGGCCTTTGGAAGACATGTTCCCGGTAGGCTGTAAGAGCACTGTGCAGAGCGAGTTGTTTCTTAGCTTCCCAAAGAGCTGGAAGCAAGATGCTGTGGGGCCCAACTCGCCCTTTGGAAAGAAGCCTGCACGTTGTGCCTTTCAGCTCTAGGGCAAAGTAGCACACCCAGAGCAGAAGTCCTACTTCAGCCAGATCAGGCCTGCAAAGAAACTGCGTTTCACAGGCCTTTGGAAGACATGTTCCCCGTAGGCTGTAAGAGCACTGTGCAGAGCGAGTTGTTTCTTAGCTTCCCAAAGAGCTGGAAGCAAGATGCTGTGGGGCTCAACTCGCCCTTTGGAAAGAAGCCTGCACGTTGTTCCTTTCAGCTCTAGGGCAAAGTAGCACACCCAGAGCAGAAGTCCTACTTCAGCCAGATCAGGCCTGCACAGAAACTGCGTTTCACAGGCCTTTGGAAGAGATGTTCCCAATAGGCTGTAAGAGCACTGTGCAGAGCAAGTTGTTTCTTAGCTTCCCAAAGAGCTGGAAGCATGATGCTGTGGGGCCCAACTCGCCCTTTGGAAAGAAGCCTGCACGTTGTGCCTTTCAGCTCTAGGGCAAAGTAGCACACCCAGAGCAGAAGTCCTACTTCAGCCAGATCAGGCCTGCAAAGAAACTGCGTTTCACAGGCCTTTGGAAGACATGTTCCCGGTAGGCTGTAAGAGCACTGTGCAGAGCGAGTTGTTTCTTAGCTTCCCAAAGAGCTGGAAGCAAGATGCTGTGGGGCCCAACTCGCCCTTTGGAAAGAAGCCTGCACGTTGTGCCTTTCAGCTCTAGGGCAAAGTAGCACACCCAGAGCAGAAGTCCTACTTCAGCCAGATCAGGCCTGCAAAGAAACTGCGTTTCACAGGCCTTTGGAAGAGATGTTCCCTCTAGGCTGTAAGAGCACTGTGCAGAGCGAGTTGTTTCTTAGCTTCCCAAAGAGCTGGAAGCAAGATGCTGTGGGGCCCAACTCGCCCTTTGGAAAGAAGCCTGCACGTTGTTCCTTTCAGCTCTAGGGCAAAGTAGCACACCCAGAGCAGAAGTCCTACTTCAGCCAGATCAGGCCTGCAAAGAAACTACGTTTCACAGGCCTTTGGAAGACATGTTCCCGGTAGGCTGTAAGAGCACTGTGCAGAGCGAGTTGCTTCTTAGCTTCCCAAAGAGCTGGAAGCAAGATGCTGTGGGGCCCAACTCGCCCTTTGGAAAGAAGCCTGCACGTTGTGCCTTTCAGCTCTAGGGCAAAGTAGCACACCCAGAGCAGAAGTCCTACTTCAGCCAGATCAGGCCTGCAAAGAAACTGCGTTTCACAGGCCTTTGGAAGACATGTTCCCGGTAGGCTGTAAGAGCACTGTGCAGAGCGAGTTGTTTCTTAGCTTCCCAAAGAGCTGGAAGCAAGATGCTGTGGGGCCCAACTCGCCCTTTGGAAAGAAGCCTGCACGTTGTGCCTTTCAGCTCTAGGGCAAAGTAGCACACCCAGAGCAGAAGTCCTACTTCAGCCAGATCAGGCCTGCAAAGAAACTGCGTTTCACAGGCCTTTGGAAGACATGTTCCCGGTAGGCTGTAAGAGCACTGTGCAGAGCGAGTTGTTTCTTAGCTTCCCAAAGAGCTGGAAGCAAGATGCTGTGGGGCCCAACTCGCCCTTTGGAAAGAAGCCTGCACGTTGTGCCTTTCAGCTCTAGGGCAAAGTAGCACACCCAGAGCATAAGCCCTACTTCAGCCAGATCAGGCCTGCAAAGAAACTACGTTTCACAGGCCTTTGGAAGACATGTTCCCGGTAGGCTGTAAGAGCACTGTGCAGAGCGAGTTGTTTCTTAGCTTCCCAAAGAGCTGGAAGCAAGATGCTGTGGGGCCCAACTCGCCCTTTGGAAAGAAGCCTGCACGTTGTGCCTTTCAGCTCTAGGGCAAAGTAGCACACCCAGAGCAGAAGTCCTACTTCAGCCAGATCAGGCCTGTAAAGAAACTAGGTTTCACAGGCCTTTGGAAGACATGTTCCCCGTAGGCTGTAAGAGCACTGTGCAGAGCGAGTTGTTTCTTAGCTTCCCAAAGAGCTGGAAGCAAGATGCTGTGGGGCCCAACTCGCCCTTTGGAAAGAAGCCTGCACGTTGTGCCTTTCAGCTCTAGGGCAAAGTAGCACACCCAGAGCAGAAGTCCTACTTCAGCCAGATCAGGCCTGCAAAGAAACTGCGTTTCACAGGCCTTTGGAAGACATGTTCCCGGTAGGCTGTAAGAGCACTGTGCAGAGCGAGTTGTTTCTTAGCTTCCCAAAGAGCTGGAAGCAAGATGCTGTGGGGCCCAACTCGCCCTTTGGAATGAAGCCTGCACGTTGTGCCTTTCAGCTCTAGGGCAAAGTAGCACACCCAGAGCAGAAGTCCTACTTCAGCCAGATCAGGCCTGCAAAGAAACTGCGTTTCACAGGCCTTTGGAAGAGATGTTCCCCGTAGGCTGTAAGAGCACTGTGCAGAGCGAGTTGTTTCTTAGCTTCCAAAAGAGCTGGAAGCAAGATGCTGTGGGGCCCAACTCGCCCTTTGGAAAGAAGCCTGCACGTTGTGCCTTTCAGCTCTAGGGCAAAGTAGCACACCCAGAGCAGAAGTCCTACTTCAGCCAGATCAGGCCTGCAAAGAAACTGCGTTTCACAGGCCTTTGGAAGACATGTTCCCGGTAGGCTGTAAGAGCACTGTGCAGAGCGAGTTGTTTCTTAGCTTCCCAAAGAGCTGGAAGCAAGATGCTGTGGGGCCCAACTCGCCCTTTGGAAAGAAGCCTGCACGTTGTGCCTTTCAGCTCTAGGGCAAAGTAGCACACCCAGAGCAGAAGTCCTACTTCAGCCAGATCAGGCCTGCAAAGAAACTGCGTTTCACAGGCCTTTGGAAGACATGTTCCCGGTAGGCTGTAAGAGCACTGTGCAGAGCGAGTTGTTTCTTAGCTTCCCAAAGAGCTGGAAGCAAGATGCTGTGGGGCCCAACTCGCCCTTTGGAAAGAAGCCTGCACGTTGTGCCTTTCAGCTCTAGGGCAAAGTAGCACACCCAGAGCAGAAGTCCTACTTCAGCCAGATCAGGCCTGCAAAGAAACTAGGTTTCACAGGCCTTTGGAAGACATGTTCCCCGTAGGCTGTAAGAGCACTGTGCAGAGCGAGTTGTTTCTTAGCTTCCCAAAGAGCTGGAAGCAAGATGCTGTGGGGCCCAACTCGCCCTTTGGAAAGAAGCCTGCACGTTGTGCCTTTCAGCTCTAGGGCAAAGTAGCACACCCAGAGCAGAAGTCCTACTTCAGCCAGATCAGGCCTGCAAAGAAACTGCGTTTCACAGGCCTTTGGAAGACATGCTCCCGGTAGGCTGTAAGAGCACTGTGCAGAGCGAGTTGTTTCTTAGCTTCCCAAAGAGCTGGAAGCAAGATGCTGTGGGGCCCAACTCGCCCTTTGGAAAGAAGCCTGCACGTTGTGCCTTTCAGCTCTAGGGCAAAGTAGCACACCCAGAGCAGAAGTCCTACTTCAGCCAGATCAGGCCTGCAAAGAAACTGCGTTTCACAGGCCTTTGGAAGAGATGTTCCCCGTAGGCTGTAAGAGCACTGTGCAGAGCGAGTTGTTTCTTAGCTTCCCAAAGAGCTGGAAGCAAGATGCTGTGGGGCCCAACTCGCCCTTTGGAAAGAAGCCTGCACGTTGTGCCTTTCAGCTCTAGGGCAAAGTAGCACACCCAGAGCAGAAGTCCTACTTCAGCCAGATCAGGCCTGCAAAGAAACTGCGTTTCACAGGCCTTTGGAAGACATGTTCCCGGTAGGCTGTAAGAGCACTGTGCAGAGCGAGTTGTTTCTTAGCTTCCCAAAGAGCTGGAAGCAAGATGCTGTGGGGCCCAACTCGCCCTTTGGAAAGAAGCCTGCACGTTGTGCCTTTCAGCTCTAGGGCAAAGTAGCACACCCAGAGCAGAAGTCCTACTTCAGCCAGATCAGGCCTGCAAAGAAACTACGTTTCACAGGCCTTAGGAAGAGATGTTCCGGGTAGGCTGTAAGAGCACTGTGCAGAGCGAGTTGTTTCTTAGCTTCCCAAAGAGCTGGAAGCAAGATGCTGTGGGGCCGAACTCGCCCTCTGGAAAGAAGCCTGCACGTTGTGCCTTTCAGCTCTAGGGCAAAGTAGCACACCCAGAGCAGAAGTCCTACTTCAGCCAGATCAGGCCTGCAAAGAAACTGCGTTTCACAGGCCTTTGGAAGACATGTTCCCGGTAGGCTGTAAGAGCACTGTGCAGAGCGAGTTGTTTCTTAGCTTCCCAAAGAGCTGGAAGCAAGATGCTGTGGGGCCCAACTCGACCTTTGGAAAGAAGCCTGCACGTTGTGCCTTTCAGCTCTAGGGCAAAGTAGCACACCCAGAGCAGAAGTCCTACTTCAGCCAGATCAGGCCTGCAAGGAAACTGCGTTTCACAGGCCTTTGGAAGACATGTTCCCGGTAGGCTGTAAGAGCACTGTGCAGAGCGAGTTGTTTCTTAGCTTCCCAAAGAGCTGGAAGCAAGATGCTGTGGGGCCCAACTCGCCCTTTGGAAAGAAGCCTGCACGTTGTGCCTTTCAGCTCTAGGGCAAAGTAGCACACCCAGAGCAGAAGTCCTACTTCAGCCAGATCAGGCCTGCAAAGAAACTGCATTTCACAGGCCTTTGGAAGACATGTTCCCGGTAGGCTGTAAGAGCACTGTGCAGAGCGAGTTGTTTCTTAGCTTCCCAAAGAGCTGGAAGCAAGATGCTGTGGGGCCCAACTCGCCCTTTGGAAAGAAGCCTGCACGTTGTGCCTTTCAGCTCTAGGGCAAAGTAGCACACCCAGAGCAGAAGTCCTACTTCAGCCAGATCAGGCCTGCAAAGAAACTGCGTTTCACAGGCCTTTGGAAGACATGTTCCCGGTAGGCTGTAAGAGCACTGTGCAGAGCGAGTTGTTTCTTAGCTTCCCAAAGAGCTGGAAGCAAGATGCTGTGGGGCCCAACTCGCCCTTTGGAAAGAAGCCTGCACGTTGTGCCTTTCAGCTCTAGGGCAAAGTAGCACACCCAGAGCAGAAGTCCTACTTCAGCCAGATCAGGCCTGCAAAGAAACTGCGTTTCACAGGCCTTTGGAAGAGATGTTCCCCGTAGGCTGTAAGAGCACTGTGCAGAGCGAGTTGTTTCTTAGCTTCCCAAAGAGCTGGAAGCAAGATGCTGTGGGGCCCAACTCGCCCTTTGGAAAGAAGCCTGCACGTTGTTCCTTTCAGCTCTAGGGCAAAGTAGCACACCCAGAGCAGAAGTCCTA
The DNA here is from genome assembly GCF_041296265.1 of Equus caballus. Classification (NCBI taxonomy): domain Eukaryota; kingdom Metazoa; phylum Chordata; class Mammalia; order Perissodactyla; family Equidae; genus Equus; species Equus caballus. Next base: position 22,208 of record NW_027221821.1, on the reverse strand, counting down.
CTTCAGCCAGATCAGGCCTGCAAAGAAACTACGTTTCACAGGCCTTTGGAAGACATGTTCCCGGTAGGCTGTAAGAGCACTGTGCAGAGCGAGTTGTTTCTTAGCTTCCCAAAGAGCTGGAAGCAAGATGCTGTGGGGCCCAACTCGCCCTTTGGAAAGAAGCCTGCACGTTGTGCCTTTCAGCTCTAGGGCAAAGTAGCACACCCAGAGCAGAAGTCCTACTTCAGCCAGATCAGGCCTGCAAAGAAACTGCGTTTCACAGGCCTTTGGAAGACATGTTCCCGGTAGGCTGGAAGAGCACTGTGCAGAGCGAGTTGTTTCTTAGCTTCCCAAAGAGCTGGAAGCAAGATGCTGTGGGGCCCAACTCGCCCTTTGGAAAGAAGCCTGCACGTTGTGCCTTTCAGCTCTAGGGCAAAGTAGCACACCCAGAGCAGAAGTCCTACTTCAGCCAGATCAGGCCTGCAAAGAAACTGCGTTTCACAGGCCTTTGGAAGACATGTTCCCGGTAGGCTGTAAGAGCACTGTGCAGAGCGAGTTGTTTCTTAGCTTCCCAAAGAGCTGGAAGCAAGATGCTGTGGGGCCCAACTCGCCCTTTGGAAAGAAGCCTGCACGTTGTGCCTTTCAGCTCTAGGGCAAAGTAGCACACCCAGAGCAGAAGTCCTACTTCAGCCAGATCAGGCCTGCAAAGAAACTGCGTTTCACAGGCCTTTGGAAGACATGTTCCCGGTAGGCTGTAAGAGCACTGTGCAGAGCGAGTTGTTTCTTAGCTTCCCAAAGAGCTGGAAGCAAGATGCTGTGGGGCCCAACTCGCCCTTTGGAAAGAAGCCTGCACGTTGTGCCCTTCAGCTCTAGGGCAAAATAGCACACCCAGAGCAGAAGTCCTACTTCAGCCAGATCAGGACTGCAAAGAAACTGCGTTTCACAGGCCTTTGGAAGACATGTTCGCGGTAGGCTGTAAGAGCACTGTGCAGAGCGAGTTGTTTCTTAGCTTCCCAAAGAGCTGGAAGCAAGATGCTGTGGGGCCCAACTCGCCCTTTGGAAAGAAGCCTGCACGTTGTGCCTTTCAGCTCTAGGGCAAAGTAGCACACCCAGAGCAGAAGTCCTACTTCAGCCAGATCAGGCCTGCAAAGAAACTGCGTTTCACAGGCCTTTGGAAGACATGTTCCCGGTAGGCTGTAAGAGCACTGTGCAGAGCGAGTTGTTTCTTAGCTTCCAAAAGAGCTGGAAGCAAGATGCTGTGGGGCCCAACTCGCCCTTTGGAAAGAAGCCTGCACGTTGTGCCTTTCAGCTCTAGGGCAAAGTAGCACACCCAGAGCAGAAGTCCTACTTCAGCCAGATCAGGCCTGCAAAGAAACTGCGTTTCACAGGCCTTAGGAAGAGATGTTCCGGGTAGGCTGTAAGAGCACTGTGCAGAGCGAGTTGTTTCTTAGCTTCCCAAAGAGCTGGAAGCAAGATGCTGTGGGGCCGAACTCGCCCTTTGGAAAGAAGCCTGCACGTTGTGCCTTTCAGCTCTAGGGCAAAGTAGCACACCCAGAGCAGAAGTCCTACTTCAGCCAGATCAGGCCTGCAAGGAAACTGCGTTTCACAGGCCTTTGGAAGACATGTTCCCGGTAAGCTGTAAGAGCACTGTGCAGAGCGAGTTGTTTCTTAGCTTCCCAAAGAGCTGGAAGCAAGATGCTGTGGGGCCCAACTCGCCCTTTGGAAAGAAGCCTGCACGTTGTGCCTTTCAGCTCTAGGTCAAAGTAGCACACCCAGAGCAGAAGTCCTACTTCAGCCAGATCAGGCCTGCAAAGAAACTGCGTTTCACAGGCCTTTGGAAGAGATGTTCCAACTAGGCTGTAAGAGCACTGTGCAGAGCGAGTTGTTTCTTAGCTTCGCAAAGAGCTGGAAGCAAGATGCTGTGGGGCCCAACTCGCCCTTTGGAAAGAAGCCTGCACGTTGTGCCTTTCAGCTCTAGGGCAAAGTAGCACACCCAGAGCAGAAGTCCTACTTCAGCCAGATCAGGCCTGCAAAGAAACTGCGTTTCACAGGCCTTTGGAAGACATGTTCCCGGTAGGCTGTAAGAGCACTGTGCAGAGCGAGTTGTTTCTTAGCTTCCCAAAGAGCTGGAAGCAAGATGCTGTGGGGCCCAACTCTCCCTTTGGAAAGAAGCCTGCACGTTGTGCCTTTCAGCTCTAGGGCAAAGTAGCACACCCAGAGCAGAAGTCCTACTTCAGCCAGATCAGGCCTGCAAAGAAACTGCGTTTCACAGGCCTTTGGAAGAGATGTTCCCGGTAGGCTGTAAGAGCACTGTGCAGAGCGAGTTGTTTCTTAGCTTCCCAAAGAGCTGGAAGCAAGATGCTGTGGGGCCCAACTCGCCCTTTGGAAAGAAGCCTGCACGTTGTGCCTTTCAGCTCTAGGGCAAAGTAGCACACCCAGAGCAGAAGTCCTACTTCAGCCAGATCAGGCCTGCAAAGAAACTGCGTTTCACAGGCCTTTGGAAGAGATGTTCCCCGTAGGCTGTAAGAGCACTGTGCAGAGCGAGTTGTTTCTTAGCTTCCCAAAGAGCTGGAAGCAAGATGCTGTGGGGCCCAACTCGCCCTTTGGAAAGAAGCCTGCACGTTGTGCCTTTCAGCTCTAGGGCAAAGTAGCACACCCAGAGCAGAAGTCCTACTTCAGCCAGATCAGGCCTGCAAAGAAACTGCGTTTCACAGGCCTTTGGAAGTCATGTTCCCGGTAGGCTGTAAGAGCACTGTGCAGAGCGAGTTGTTTCTTAGCTTCCCAAAGAGCTGGAAGCAAGATGCTGTGGGGCCCAACTCTCCCTTTGGAAAGAAGCCTGCACGTTGTGCCTTTCAGCTCTAGGGCAAAGTAGCACACCCAGAGCAGAAGTCCTACTTCAGCCAGATCAGGCCTGCAAAGAAACTGCGTTTCACAGGCCTTTGGAAGACATGTTCCCGTTAGGCTGTAAGAGCACTGTGCAGAGCGAGTTGTTTCTTAGCTTCCCAAAGAGCTGGAAGCAAGATGCTGTGGGGCCCAACTCGCCCTTTGGAAAGAAGCCTGCACGTTGTGCCTTTCAGCTCTAGGGCAAAGTAGCACACCCAGAGCAGAAGTCCTACTTCAGCCAGATCAGGCCTGCAAAGAAACTGCGTTTCACAGGCCTTTGGAAGAGATGTTCCCGGTAGGCTGTAAGAGCACTGTGCAGAGCGAGTTGTTTCTTAGCTTCCCAAAGAGCTGGAAGCAAGATGCTGTGGGGCCCAACTCGCCCTTTGGAAAGAAGCCTGCACGTTGTGCCTTTCAGCTCTAGGGCAAAGTAGCACACCCAGAGCAGAAGTCCTACTTCAGCCAGATCAGGCCTGCAAAGAAACTGCGTTTCACAGGCCTTTGGAAGACATGTTCCCGGTAGGCTGTAAGAGCACTGTGCAGAGCGAGTTGTTTCTTAGCTTCCCAAAGAGCTGGAAGCAAGATGCTGTGGGGCCCAACTCGCCCTTTGGAAAGAAGCCTGCACGTTGTGCCTTTCAGCTCTAGGGCAAAGTAGCACACCCAGAGCAGAAGTCCTACTTCAGCCAGATCAGGCCTGCACAGAAACTGCGTTTCACAGGCCTTTGGAAGACATGTTCCCGGTAGGCTGTAAGAGCACTGTGCAGAGCGAGTTGTTTCTTAGCTTCGCAAAGAGCTGGAAGCAAGATGCTGTGGGGCCCAACTCGCCCTTTGGAAAGAAGCCTGCACGTTGTGCCTTTCAGCTCTAGGGCAAAGTAGCACACCCAGAGCAGAAGTCCTACTTCAGCCAGATCAGGCCTGCACAGAAACTGCGTTTCACAGGCCTTTGGAAGACATGTTCCCGGTAGGCTGTAAGAGCACTGTGCAGAGCGAGTTGTTTCTTAGCTTCGCAAAGAGCTGGAAGCAAGATGCTGTGGGGCCCAACTCGCCCTTTGGAAAGAAGCCTGCACGTTGTGCCTTTCAGCTCTAGGGCAAAGTAGCACACCCAGAGCAGAAGTCCTACTTCAGCCAGATCAGGCCTGCACAGAAACTGCGTTTCACAGGCCTTTGGAAGACATGTTCCCGGTAGGCTGTAAGAGCACTGTGCAGAGCGAGTTGTTTCTTAGCTTTGCAAAGAGCTGGAAGCAAGATGCTGTGGGGCCCAACTCGCCCTTTGGAAAGAAGCCTGCACGTTGTGCCTTTCAGCTCTAGGGCAAAGTAGCACACCCAGAGCAGAAGTCCTACTTCAGCCAGATCAGGCCTGCAAAGAAACTGCGTTTCACAGGCCTTTGGAAGACATGTTCCCGGTAGGCTGTAAGAGCACTGTGCAGAGCGAGTTGTTTCTTAGCTTCCCAAAGAGCTGGAAGCAAGATGCTGTGGGGCCCAACTCGCCCTTTGGAAAGAAGCCTGCACGTTGTGCCTTTCAGCTCTAGGGCAAAGTAGCACACCCAGAGCAGAAGTCCTACTTCAGCCAGATCAGGCCTGCAAAGAAACTGCGTTTCACAGGCCTTTGGAAGAGATGTTCCCGGTAGGCTGTAAGAGCACTGTGCAGAGCGAGTTGTTTCTTAGATTCCCAAAGAGCTGGAAGCGAGATGCTGTGGGGCCCAACTCGCCCTTTGGAAAGAAGCCTGCACGTTGTGCCTTTCAGCTCTAGGGCAAAGTAGCACACCCAGAGCAGAAGTCCTACTTCAGCCAGATCAGGCCTGCAAAGAAACTACGTTTCACAGGCCTTTGGAAGACATGTTCCCGGTAGGCTGTAAGAGCACTGTGCAGAGCGAGTTGTTTCTTAGCTTCCCAAAGAGCTGGAAGCAAGATGCTGTGGGGCCCAACTCGCCCTTTGGAAAGAAGCCTGCACGTTGTGCCTTTCAGCTCTAGGGCAAAGTAGCACACCCAGAGCAGAAGTCCTACTTCAGCCAGATCAGGCCTGCAAAGAAACTGCGTTTCACAGGCCTTTGGAAGAGATGTTCCCCGTAGGCTGTAAGAGCACTGTGCAGAGCGAGTTGTTTCTTAGCTTCCCAAAGAGCTGGAAGCAAGATGCTGTGGGGCCCAACTCGCCCTTTGGAAAGAAGCCTGCACGTTGTGCCTTTCAGCTCTAGGGCAAAGTAGCACACCCAGAGCAGAAGTCCTACTTCAGCCAGATCAGGCCTGCACAGAAACTGCGTTTCACAGGCCTTTGGAAGAGATGTTCCCAATAGGCTGTAAGAGCACTGTGCAGAGCGAGTTGTTTCTTAGCTTCCCAAAGAGCTGGAAGCAAGATGCTGTGGGGCCCAACTCGCCCTTTGGAAAGAAGCCTGCACGTTGTGCCTTTCAGCTCTAGGGCAAAGTAGCACACCCAGAGCAGAAGTCCTACTTCAGCCAGATCAGGCCTGCAAAGAAACTGCGTTTCACAGGCCTTTGGAAGACATGTTCCCGGTAGGCTGTAAGAGCACTGTGCAGAGCGAGTTGTTTCTTAGCTTCCCAAAGAGCTGGAAGCAAGATGCTGTGGGGCCCAACTCGCCCTTTGGAAAGAAGCCTGCACGTTGTGCCTTTCAGCTCTAGGGCAAAGTAGCACACCCAGAGCAGAAGTCCTACTTCAGCCAGATCAGGCCTGCAAAGAAACTGCGTTTCACAGGCCTTTGGAAGACATGTTCCCGGTAGGCTGGAAGAGCACTGTGCAGAGCGAGTTGTTTCTTAGCTTCCCAAAGAGCTGGAAGCAAGATGCTGTGGGGCCCAACTCGCCCTTTGGAAAGAAGCCTGCACGTTGTGCCTTTCAGCTCTAGGGCAAAGTAGCACACCCAGAGCAGAAGTCCTACTTCAGCCAGATCAGGCCTGAAAAGAAACTGCGTTTCACAGGCCTTTGGAAGACATGTTCCCGTTAGGCTGTAAGAGCACTGTGCAGAGCGAGTTGTTTCTTAGCTTCCCAAAGAGCTGGAAGCAAGATGCTGTGGGGCCCAACTCGCCCTTTGGAAAGAAGCCTGCACGTTGTGCCTTTCAGCTCTAGGGCAAAGTAGCACACCCAGAGCAGAAGTCCTACTTCAGCCAGATCAGGCCTGCAAAGAAACTGCGTTTCACAGGCCTTTGGAAGAGATGTTCCCCGTAGGCTGTAAGAGCACTGTGCGGAGCGAGTTGTTTCTTAGCTTCCCAAAGAGCTGGAAGCAAGATGCTGTGGGGCCCAACTCGCCCTTTGGAAAGAAGCCTGCACGTTGTGCCTTTCAGCTCTAGGGCAAAGTAGCACACCCAGAGCAGAAGTCCTACTTCAGCCAGATCAGGCCTGCAAAGAAACTGCGTTTCACAGGCCTTTGGAAGACATGTTCCCGGTAGGCTGTAAGAGCACTGTGCAGAGCGAGTTGTTTCTTAGCTTCCCAAAGAGCTGGAAGCAAGATGCTGTGGGGCCCAACTCGCCCTTTGGAAAGAAGCCTGCACGTTGTGCCTTTCAGCTCTAGGGCAAAGTAGCACACCCAGAGCAGAAGTCCTACTTCAGCCAGATCAGGCCTGCAAAGAAACTGCGTTTCACAGGCCTTTGGAAGAGATGTTCCCGTTAGGCTGTAAGAGCACTGTGCAGAGCGAGTTGTTTCTTAGCTTCCCAAAGAGCTGGAAGCAAGATGCTGTGGGGCCCAACTCGCCCTTTGGAAAGAAGCCTGCACGTTGTGCCTTTCAGCTCTAGGGCAAAGTAGCACACCCAGAGCAGAAGTCCTACTTCAGCCAGATCAGGCCTGCAAAGAAACTGCGTTTCACAGGCCTTTGGAAGACATGTTCCCGGTAGGCTGTAAGAGCACTGTGCAGAGCGAGTTGTTTCTTAGCTTCCCAAAGAGCTGGAAGCAAGATGCTGTGGGGCCCAACTCGCCCTTTGGAAAGAAGCCTGCACGTTGTGCCTTTCAGCTCTAGGGCAAAGTAGCACACCCAGAGCAGAAGTCCTACTTCAGCCAGATCAGGCCTGCAAAGAAACTGCGTTTCACAGGCCTTTGGAAGACATGTTCCCGGTAGGCTGTAAGAGCACTGTGCAGAGCGAGTTGTTTCTTAGCTTCCCAAAGAGCTGGAAGCAAGATGCTGTGGGGCCCAACTCGCCCTTTGGAAAGAAGCCTGCACGTTGTGCCTTTCAGCTCTAGGGCAAAGTAGCACACCCAGAGCAGAAGTCCTACTTCAGCCAGATCAGGCCTGCACAGAAACTGCGTTTCACAGGCCTTTGGAAGACATGTTCCCGGTAGGCTGTAAGAGCACTGTGCAGAGCGAGTTGTTTCTTAGCTTCGCAAAGAGCTGGAAGCAAGATGCTGTGGGGCCCAACTCGCCCTTTGGAAAGAAGCCTGCACGTTGTGCCTTTCAGCTCTAGGGCAAAGTAGCATACCCAGAGCAGAAGTCCTACTTCAGCCAGATCAGGCCTGCACAGAAACTGCGTTTCACAGGCCTTTGGAAGACATGTTCCCGGTAGGCTGTAAGAGCACTGTGCAGAGCGAGTTGTTTCTTAGCTTTGCAAAGAGCTGGAAGCAAGATGCTGTGGGGCCCAACTCGCCCTTTGGAAAGAAGCCTGCACGTTGTGCCTTTCAGCTCTAGGGCAAAGTAGCACACCCAGAGCAGAAGTCCTACTTCAGCCAGATCAGGCCTGCAAAGAAACTGCGTTTCACAGGCCTTTGGAAGACATGTTCCCGGTAGGCTGTAAGAGCACTGTGCAGAGCGAGTTGTTTCTTAGCTTCCCAAAGAGCTGGAAGCAAGATGCTGTGGGGTCCAACTCGCCCTTTGGAAAGAAGCCTGCACGTTGTGCCTTTCAGCTCTAGGGCAAAGTAGCACACCCAGAGCAGAAGTCCTACTTCAGCCAGATCAGGCCTGCAAAGAAACTGCGTTTCACAGGCCTTTGGAAGAGATGTTCCCGGTAGGCTGTAAGAGCACTGTGCAGAGCGAGTTGTTTCTTAGCTTCCCAAAGAGCTGGAAGCAAGATGCTGTGGGGCCCAACTCGCCCTTTGGAAAGAAGCCTGCACGTTGTGCCTTTCAGCTCTAGGTCAAAGTAGCACACCCAGAGCAGAAGTCCTACTTCAGCCAGATCAGGCCTGCAAAGAAACTGCGTTTCACAGGCCTTTGGAAGAGATGTTCCCGGTAGGCTGTAAGAGCACTGTGCAGAGCGAGTTGTTTCTTAGATTCCCAAAGAGCTGGAAGCGAGATGCTGTGGGGCCCAACTCGCCCTTTGGAAAGAAGCCTGCACGTTGTGCCTTTCAGCTCTAGGGCAAAGTAGCACACCCAGAGCAGAAGTCCTACTTCAGCCAGATCAGGCCTGCACAGAAACTGCGTTTCACAGGCCTTTGGAAGACATGTTCCCGGTAGGCTGTAAGAGCACTGTGCAGAGCGAGTTGTTTCTTAGCTTCCCAAAGAGCTGGAAGCAAGATGCTGTGGGGCCCAACTCGCCCTTTGGAAAGAAGCCTGCACGTTGTGCCTTTCAGCTCTAGGGCAAAGTGGCACACCCAGAGCCGACGTCCTACTTCAGCCAGATCAGGCCTGCAAAGAAACTGCGTTTCACAGGCCTTTGGAAGACATGTTCCCGGTAGGCTGTAAGAGCACTGTGCAGAGCGAGTTGTTTCTTAGCTTCCCAAAGAGCTGGAAGCAAGATGCTGTGGGGCCCAACTCGCCCTTTGGAAAGAAGCCTGCACGTTGTGCCTTTCAGCTCTAGGGCAAAGTAGCACACCCAGAGCAGAAGTCCTACTTCAGCCAGATCAGGCCTGCAAAGAAACTGCGTTTCACAGGCCTTTGGAAGACATGTTCCCGGTAGGCTGTAAGAGCACTGTGCAGAGCGAGTTGTTTCTTAGCTTCCCAAAGAGCTGGAAGCAAGATGCTGTGGGGCCCAACTCGCCCTTTGGAAAGAAGCCTGCACGTTGTGCCTTTCAGCTCTAGGGCAAAGTAGCACACCCAGAGCAGAAGTCCTACTTCAGCCAGATCAGGCCTGCAAAGAAACTGCGTTTCACAGGCCTTTGGAAGACATGTTCCCGGTAGGTTGTAAGAGCACTGTGCAGAGCGAGTTGTTTCTTAGCTTCCCAAAGAGCTGGAAGCAAGATGCTGTGGGGCCCAACTCGCCCTTTGGAAAGAAGCCTGCACGTTGTGCCTTTCAGCTCTAGGGCAAAGTAGCACACCCAGAGCAGAAGTCCTACTTCAGCCAGATCATTCCTGAAAAGAAACTGCGTTTCACAGGCCTTTGGAAGACATGTTCCCGGTAGGCTGTAAGAGCACTGTGCAGAGCGAGTTGTTTCTTAGCTTCCCAAAGAGCTGGAAGCAAGATGCTGTGGGGCCCAACTCGCCCTTTGGAAAGAAGCCTGCACGTTGTGCCTTTCAGCTCTAGGGCAAAGCAGCACACCCAGAGCAGAAGTCCTACTTCAGCCAGATCAGGCCTGCAAAGAAACTGCGTTTCACAGGCCTTTGGAAGAGATGTTCCCCGTAGGCTGTAAGAGCACTGTGCGGAGCGAGTTGTTTCTTAGCTTCCCAAAGAGCTGGAAGCAAGATGCTGTGGGGCCCAACTCGCCCTTTGGAAAGAAGCCTGCACGTTGTGCCTTTCAGCTCTAGGGCAAAGTAGCACACCCAGAGCAGAAGTCCTACTTCAGCCAGATCAGGCCTGCAAAGAAACTGCGTTTCACAGGCCTTTGGAAGACATGTTCCCGGTAGGCTGTAAGAGCACTGTGCAGAGCGAGTTGTTTCTTAGCTTCCCAAAGAGCTGGAAGCAAGATGCTGTGGGGCCCAACTCGCCCTTTGGAAAGAAGCCTGCACGTTGTGCCTTTCAGCTCTAGGGCAAAGTAGCACACCCAGAGCAGAAGTCCTACTTCAGCCAGATCAGGCCTGCAAAGAAACTGCGTTTCACAGGCCTTTGGAAGACATGTTCCCGTTAGGCTGTAAGAGCACTGTGCAGAGCGAGTTGTTTCTTAGCTTCCCAAAGAGCTGGAAGCAAGATGCTGTGGGGCCCAACTCGCCCTTTGGAAAGAAGCCTGCACGTTGTGCCTTTCAGCTCTAGGGCAAAGTAGCACACCCAGAGCAGAAGTCCTACTTCAGCCAGATCAGGCCTGCAAAGAAACTGCGTTTCACAGGCCTTTGGAAGACATGTTCCCGTTAGGCTGTAAGAGCACTGTGCAGAGCGAGTTGTTTCTTAGCTTCCCAAAGAGCTGGAAGCAAGATGCTGTGGGGCCCAACTCGCCCTTTGGAAAGAAGCCTGCACGTTGTTCCTTTCAGCTCTAGGGCAAAGTAGCACACCCAGAGCAGAAGTCCTACTTCAGCCAGATCAGGCCTGCAAAGAAACTGCGTTTCACAGGCCTTTGGAAGAGATGGTCCCGGTAGGCTGTAAGAGCACTGTGCAGAGCGAGTTGTTTCTTAGCTTCCGAAAGAGCTGGAAGCAAGATGCTGTGGGGCCCAACTCGCCCTTTGGAAAGAAGCCTGCACGTTGTGCCTTTCAGCTCTAGGGCAAAGTAGCACACCCAGAGCAGAAGTCCTACTTCAGCCAGATCAGGCCTGCAAAGAAACTGCGTTTCACAGGCCTTTGGAAGGCATGTTCCCGGTAGGCTGTAAGAGCACTGTGCAGAGCGAGTCCTTTCTTAGCTTCCCAAAGAGCTGGAAGCAAGATGCTGTGGGGCCCAACTCGCCCTTTGGAAAGAAGCCTGCACGTTGTGCCTTTCAGCTCTAGGGCAAAGTAGCACACCCAGAGCAGAAGTCCTACTTCAGCCAGATCAGGCCTGCAAAGAAACTGCGTTTCACAGGCCTTTGGAAGACATGTTCCCGGTAGGCTGTAAGAGCACTGTGCAGAGCGAGTTGTTTCTTAGCTTCCCAAAGAGCTGGAAGCAAGATGCTGTGGGGCCCAACTCGCCCTTTGGAAAGAAGCCTGCACGTTGTGCCTTTCAGCTCTAGGGCAAAGTAGCACACCCAGAGCAGAAGTCCTACTTCAGCCAGATCAGGCCTGCAAAGAAACTGCGTTTCACAGGCCTTTGGAAGACATGTTCCCGGTAGGCTGTAAGAGCACTGTGCAGAGCGAGTTCTTTCTTAGCTTCCCAAAGAGCTGGAAGCAAGATGCTGTGGGGCCCAACTCGCCCTTTGGAAAGAAGCCTGCACGTTGTGCCTTTCAGCTCTAGGGCAAAGTAGCACACCCAGAGCAGAAGTCCTACTTCAGCCAGATCAGGCCTGCAAAGAAACTGCGTTTCACAGGCTTTTGGAAGAGATGTTCCCGGTAGGCTGTAAGAGCACTGTGCAGAGCGAGTTGTTTCTTAGCTTCCCAAAGAGCTGGAAGCAAGATGCTGTGGGGCCCAACTCGCCCTTTGGAAAGAAGCCTGCACGTTGTGCCTTTCAGCTCTAGGGCAAAGTAGCACACCCAGAGCAGAAGTCCTACTTCAGCCAGATCAGGCCTGCACAGAAACTGCGTTTCACAGGCCTTTGGAAGACATGTTCCCGGTAGGCTGTAAGAGCACTGTGCAGAGCGAGTTGTTTCTTAGCTTCCCAAAGAGCTGGAAGCAAGATGCTGTGGGGCCCAACTCGCCCTTTGGAAAGAAGCCTGCACGTTGTGCCTTTCAGCTCTAGGGCAAAGTAGCACACCCAGAGCAGAAGTCCTACTTCAGCCAGATCAGGCCTGCAAAGAAACTGCGTTTCACAGGCCTTTGGAAGACATGTTCCCGGTAGGCTGTAAGGGCACTGTGCAGAGCGAGTTGTTTCTTAGCTTCGCAAAGAGCTGGAAGCAAGATGCTGTGGGGCCCAACTCGCCCTTTGGAAAGAAGCCTGCACGTTGTGCCTTTCAGCTCTAGGGCAAAGTAGCACACCCAGAGCAGAAGTCCTACTTCAGCCAGATCAGGCCTGCACAGAAACTGCGTTTCACAGGCCTTTGGAAGACATGTTCCCGGTAGGCTGTAAGAGCACTGTGCAGAGCGAGTTGTTTCTTAGCTTCCCAAAGAGCTGGAAGCAAGATGCTGTGGGGCCCAACTCGCCCTTTGGAAAGAAGCCTGCACGTTGTGCCTTTCAGCTCTAGGGCAAAGTGGCACACCCAGAGCCGAAGTCCTACTTCAGCCAGATCAGGCCTGCAAAGAAACTGCGTTTCACAGGCCTTTGGAAGACATGTTCCCGGTAGGCTGTAAGAGCACTGTGCAGAGCGAGTTGTTTCTTAGCTTCCCAAAGAGCTGGAAGCAAGATGCTGTGGGGCCCAACTCGCCCTTTGGAAAGAAGCCTGCACGTTGTGCCTTTCAGCTCTAGGGCAAAGTAGCACACCCAGAGCAGAAGTCCTACTTCAGCCAGATCAGGCCTGCAAAGAAACTGCGTTTCACAGGCCTTTGGAAGACATGTTCCCGGTAGGCTGTAAGAGCACTGTGCAGAGCGAGTTGTTTCTTAGCTTCCCAAAGAGCTGGAAGCAAGATGCTGTGGGGCCCAACTCGCCCTTTGGAAAGAAGCCTGCACGTTGTGCCTTTCAGCTCTAGGGCAAAGTAGCACACCCAGAGCAGAAGTCCTACTTCAGCCAGATCAGACCTGCAAAGAAACTGCGTTTCACAGGCCTTTGGAAGAGATGTTCCCGTTAGGCTGTAAGAGCACTGTGCAGAGCGAGTTGTTTCTTAGCTTCCCAAAGAGCTGGAAGCAAGATGCTGTGGGGCCCAACTCGCCCTTTGGAAAGAAGCCTGCACGTTGTGCCTTTCAGCTCTAGGGCAAAGTAGCACACCCAGAGCAGAAGTCCTACTTCAGCCAGATCAGGCCTGCAAAGAAACTGCGTTTCACAGGCCTTTGGAAGAGATGGTCCCGGTAGGCTGTAAGAGCACTGTGCAGAGCGAGTTGTTTCTTAGCTTCCCAAAGAGCTGGAAGCAAGATGCTGTGGGGCCCAACTCGCCCTTTGGAAAGAAGCCTGCACGTTGTGCCTTTCAGCTCTAGGGCAAAGTAGCACACCCAGAGCAGAAGTCCTACTTCAGCCAGATCAGGCCTGCAAAGAAACTGAGTTTCACAGGCCTTTGGAAGACATGTTCCCGGTAGGCTGTAAGAGCACTGTGCAGAGCGAGTTGTTTCTTAGCTTCCCAAAGAGCTGGAAGCAAGATGCTGTGGGGCCCAACTCGCCCTTTGGAAAGAAGCCTGCACGTTGTGCCTTTCAGCTCTAGGGCAAAGTAGCACACCCAGAGCAGAAGTCCTACTTCAGCCAGATCAGGCCTGCAAAGAAACTGCGTTTCACAGGCCTTTGGAAGAGATGTTCCCGGTAGGCTCTAAGAGCACAGTGCAGAGCGAGTTGTTTCTTAGCTTCCCAAAGAGCTGGAAGCAAGATGCTGTGGGGCCCAACTCGCCCTTTGGAAAGAAGCCTGCACGTTGTGCCTTTCAGCTCTAGGGCAAAGTAGCACACCCAGAGCAGAAGTCCTACTTCAGCCAGATCAGGCCTGCAAAGAAACTGCGTTTCACAGGCCTTTGGAAGACATGTTCCCGGTAGGCTGTAAGAGCACTGTGCAGAGCGAGTTGTTTCTTAGCTTCCCAAAGAGCTGGAAGCAAGATGCTGTGGGGCCCAACTCGCCCTTTGGAAAGAAGCCTGCACGTTGTGCCTTTCAGCTCTAGGGCAAAGTAGCACACCCAGAGCAGAAGTCCTACTTCAGCCAGATCAGGCCTGCAAAGAAACTGTGTTTCACAGGCCTTTGGAAGACATGTTCCCGGTAGGCTGTAAGAGCACTGTGCAGAGCGAGTTGTTTCTTAGCTTCCCAAAGAGCTGGAAGCAAGATGCTGTGGGGCCCAACTCGCCCTTTGGAAAGAAGCCTGCACGTTGTGCCTTTCAGCTCTAGGGCAAAGTAGCACACCCAGAGCAGAAGTCCTACTTCAGCCAGATCAGGCCTGCACAGAAACTGCGTTTCACAGGCCTTTGGAAGACATGTTCCCGGTAGGCTGTAAGAGCACTGTGCAGAGCGAGTTGTTTCTTAGCTTCCCAAAGAGCTGGAAGCAAGATGCTGTGGGGCCCAACTCGCCCTTTGGAAAGAAGCCTGCACGTTGTGCCTTTCAGCTCTAGGGCAAAGTAGCACACCCAGAGCAGAAGTCCTACTTCAGCCAGATCAGGCCTGCAAAGAAACTGCGTTTCACAGGCCTTTGGAAGACATGTTCCCGGTAGGCTGTAAGAGCACTGTGCAGAGCGAGTTGTTTCTTAGCTTCCCAAAGAGCTGGAAGCAAGATGCTGTGGGGCCCAACTCGCCCTTTGGAAAGAAGCCTGCACGTTGTGCCTTTCAGCTCTAGGGCAAAGTAGCACACCCAGAGCAGAAGTCGTACTTCAGCCAGATCAGGCCTGCAAAGAAACTGCGTTTCACAGGCCTTTGGAAGACATGTTCCCGGTAGGCTGTAAGAGCACTGTGCAGAGCGAGTTGTTTCTTAGCTTCCCAAAGAGCTGGAAGCAAGATGCTGTGGGGCCCAACTCGCCCTTTGGAAAGAAGCCTGCACGTTGTGCCTTTCAGCTCTAGGGCAAAGTAGCACACCCAGAGCAGAAGTCCTACTTCAGCCAGATCAGGCCTGCAAAGAAACTGCGTTTCACAGGCCTTTGGAAGAGATGTTCCCCGTAGGCTGTAAGAGCACTGTGCGGAGCGAGTTGTTTCTTAGCTTCCCAAAGAGCTGGAAGCAAGATGCTGTGGGGCCCAACTCGCCCTTTGGAAAGAAGCCTGCACGTTGTGCCTTTCAGCTCTAGGGCAAAGTAGCACACCCAGAGCAGAAGTCCTACTTCAGCCAGATCAGGCCTGCAAAGAAACTGCGTTTCACAGGCCTTTGGAAGACATGTTCCCGGTAGGCTGTAAGAGCACTGTGCAGAGCGAGTTGTTTCTTAGCTTCCCAAAGAGCTGGAAGCAAGATGCTGTGGGGCCCAACTCGCCCTTTGGAAAGAAGCCTGCACGTTGTGCCTTTCAGCTCTAGGGCAAAGTAGCACACCCAGAGCAGAAGTCCTACTTCAGCCAGATCAGGCCTGCAAAGAAACTGCGTTTCACAGGCCTTTGGAAGACATGTTCCCGGTAGGCTGTAAGAGCACTGTGCAGAGCGAGTTGTTTCTTAGCTTCCCAAAGAGCTGGAAGCAAGATGCTGTGGGGCCCAACTCGCCCTTTGGAAAGAAGCCTGCACGTTGTGCCTTTCAGCTCTAGGGCAAAGTAGCACACCCAGAGCAGAAGTCCTACTTCAGCCAGATCAGGCCTGCAAAGAAACTGCGTTTCACAGGCCTTTGGAAGAGATGTTCCCGGTAGGCTGTAAGAGCACTGTGCAGAGCGAGTTGTTTCTTAGCTTCCCAAAGAGCTGGAAGCAAGATGCTGTGGGGCCCAACTCGCCCTTTGGAAAGAAGCCTGCACGTTGTGCCTTTCAGCTCTAGGGCAAAGTAGCACACCCAGAGCAGAAGTCCTACTTCAGCCAGATCAGGCCTGCAAAGAAACTGCGTTTCACAGGCCTTTGGAAGACATGTTCCCGGTAGGCTGTAAGAGCACTGTGCAGAGCGAGTTGTTTCTTAGCTTCCCAAAGAGCTGGAAGCAAGATGCTGTGGGGCCCAACTCGCCCTTTGGAAAGAAGCCTGCACGTTGTGCCTTTCAGCTCTAGGGCAAAGTAGCACACCCAGAGCAGAAGTCCTACTTCAGCCAGATCAGGCCTGCAAAGAAACTGCGTTTCACAGGCCTTTGGAAGACATGTTCCCGGTAGGCTGTAAGAGCACTGTGCAGAGCGAGTTGTTTCTTAGCTTCCCAAAGAGCTGGAAGAAAGATGCTGTGGGGCCCAACTCGCCCTTTGGAAAGAAGCCTGCACGTTGTGCCTTTCAGCTCTAGGGCAAAGTAGCACACCCAGAGCAGAAGTCCTACTTCAGCCAGATCAGGCCTGCAAAGAAACTGCGTTTCACAGGCCTTTGGAAGACATGTTCCCGGTAGGCTGTAAGAGCACTGTGCAGAGCGAGTTGTTTCTTAGCTTCCCAAAGAGCTGGAAGCAAGATGCTGTGGGGCCCAACTCGCCCTTTGGAAAGAAGACTGCACGTTGTGCCTTTCAGCTCTAGGGCAAAGTAGCACACCCAGAGCAGAAGTCCTACTTCAGCCAGATCAGGCCTGCACAGAAACTGCGTTTCACAGGCCTTTGGAAGACATGTTCCCGGTAGGCTGTAAGAGCACTGTGCAGAGCGAGTTGTTTCTTAGCTTCGCAAAGAGCTGGAAGCAAGATGCTGTGGGGCCCAACTCGCCCTTTGGAAAGAAGCCTGCACGTTGTGCCTTTCAGCTCTAGGGCAAAGTAGCACACCCAGAGCAGAAGTCCTACTTCAGCCAGATCAGGCCTGCAAAGAAACTGCGTTTCACAGGCCTTTGGAAGACATGTTCCCGGTAGGCTGTAAGAGCACTGTGCAGAGCGAGTTGTTTCTTAGCTTCCCAAAGAGCTGGAAGCAAGATGCTGTGGGGCCCAACTCGCCCTTTGGAAAGAAGCCTGCACGTTGTGCCTTTCAGCTCTAGGGCAAAGTAGCACACCCAGAGCAGAAGTCCTACTTCAGCCAGATCAGGCCTGCAAAGAAACTGCGTTTCACAGGCCTTTGGAAGACATGTTCCCGGTAGGCTGTAAGAGCACTGTGCAGAGCGAGTTGTTTCTTAGCTTCCCAAAGAGCTGGAAGCAAGATGCTGTGGGGCCCAACTCGCCCTTTGGAAAGAAGCCTGCACGTTGTGCCTTTCAGCTCTAGGGCAAAGTAGCACACCCAGAGCAGAAGTCCTACTTCAGCCAGATCAGGCCTGCAAAGAAACTGCGTTTCACAGGCCTTTGGAAGACATGTTCCCGGTAGGCTGTAAGAGCACTGTGCAGAGCGAGTTGTTTCTTAGCTTCCCAAAGAGCTGGAAGCAAGATGCTGTGGGGCCCAACTCGCCCTTTGGAAAGAAGCCTGCACGTTGTGCCTTTCAGCTCTAGGGCAAAGTAGCACACCCAGAGCAGAAGTCCTACTTCAGCCAGATCAGGCCTGCACAGAAACTGCGTTTCACAGGCCTTTGGAAGACATGTTCCCAGTAGGCTGTAAGAGCACTGTGCAGAGCGAGTTGTTTCTTAGCTTCCCAAAGAGCTGGAAGCAAGATGCTGTGGGGCCCAACTCGCCCTTTGGAAAGAAGCCTGCACGTTGTGCCTTTCAGCTCTAGGGCAAAGTGGCACACCCAGAGCAGAAGTCCTACTTCAGCCAGATCAGGCCTGCAAAGAAACTGCGTTTCACAGGCCTTTGGAAGACATGTTCCCGTTAGGCTGTAAGAGCACTGTGCAGCGCGAGTTGTTTCTTAGCTTCCCAAAGAGCTGGAAGCAAGATGCTGTGGGGCCCAACTCGCCCTTTGGAAAGAAGCCTGCACGTTGTGCCTTTCAGCTCTAGGGCAAAGTAGCACACCCAGAGCAGAAGTCCTACTTCAGCCAGATCAGGCCTGCAAAGAAACTGCGTTTCACAGGCCTTTGGAAGACATGTTCCCGGTAGGCTGTAAGAGCACTGTGCAGAGCGAGTTGTTTCTTAGCTTCCCAAAGAGCTGGAAGCAAGATGCTGTGGGGCCCAACTCGCCCTTTGGAAAGAAGCCTGCACGTTGTGCCTTTCAGCTCTAGGGCAAAGTAGCACACCCAGAGCAGAAGTCCTCCTTCAGCCAGATCAGGATTGCAAAGAAACTGCGTTTCACAGGCCTTTGGAAGAGATGTTCCCGGTAGGCTGTAAGAGCACTGTGCAGAGCGAGTTGTTTCTTAGCTTCCCAAAGAGCTGGAAGCAAGATGCTGTGGGGCCCAACTCGCCCTTTGGAAAGAAGCCTGCACGTTGTGCCTTTCAGCTCTAGGGCAAAGTAGCACACCCAGAGCAGAAGTCCTACTTCAGCCAGATCAGGCCTGCAAAGAAACTGCGTTTCACAGGCCTTTGGAAGACATGTTCCCGGATGGCTGTAAGAGCACTGTGCAGAGCGAGTTGTTTCTTAGCTTCCCAAAGAGCTGGAAGCAAGATGCTGTGGGGCCAAACTCGCCCTTTGGAAAGAAGCCTGCACGTTGTGCCTTTCAGCTCTAGGGCAAAGTAGCACACCCAGAGCAGAAGTCCTACTTCGGCCAGATCAGGCCTGCAAAGAAACTGCGTTTCACAGGCCTTTGCAAGACATGTTCCCGGTAGGCTGTAAGAGCACTGTGCAGAGCGAGTTGTTTCTTAGCTTCCCAAAGAGCTGGAAGCAAGATGCTGTGGGGCCCAACTCGCCCTTTGGAAAGAAGCCTGCACGTTGTGCCTTTCAGCTCTAGGGCAAAGTAGCACACCCAGAGCAGAAGTCCTACTTCAGCCAGATCAGGCCTGCAAAGAAACTGCGTTTCACAGGCCTTTGGAAGAGATGTTCCCGGTAGGCTGTAAGAGCACTGTGCAGAGCGAGTTGTTTCTTAGCTTCCCAAAGAGCTGGAAGCAAGATGCTGTGGGGCCCAACTCGCCCTTTGGAAAGAAGCCTGCACGTTGTGCCTTTCAGCTCTAGGGCAAAGTAGCACACCCAGAGCAGAAGTCCTACTTCAGCCAGATCAGGCCTGCAAAGAAACTGCGTTTCACAGGCCTTTGGAAGAGATGTTCCGGGTAGGCTGTAAGAGCACTGTGCAGAGCGAGTTGTTTCTTAGCTTCCCAAAGAGCTGGAAGCAAGATGCTGTGGGGCCCAACTCGCCCTTTGGAAAGAAGCCTGCACGTTGTGCCTTTCAGCTCTAGGGCAAAGTAGCACACCCAGAGCAGAAGTCCTACTTCAGCCAGATCAGGCCTGCAAAGAAACTGCGTTTCACAGGCCTTTGGAAGACATGTTCCCTGTAGGCTGTAAGAGCACTCTGCAGAGCGAGTTGTTTCTTAGCTTCCCAAACAGCTGGAAGCAAGATGCTGTGGGGCCCAACTCGCCCTTTGGAAAGAAGCCTGCACGTTGTGCCTTTCAGCTCTAGGGCAAAGTAGCACACCCAGAGCAGAAGTCCTACTTCAGCCAGATCTGGCCTGCGAAGAAACTGCGTTTCACAGGCCTTTGGAAGACATGTTCCCGGTAGGCTGTAAGAGCACTGTGCAGAGCGAGTTGTTTCTTAGCTTCCCAAAGAGCTGGAAGCAAGATGCTGTGGGGCCCAACTCGCCCTTTGGAAAGAAGCCTGCACGTTGTGCCTTTCAGCTCTAGGGCAAAGTGGCACACCCAGAGCAGAAGTCCTACTTCAGCCAGATCAGGCCTGCAAAGAAACTGCGTTTCACAGGCCTTTGGAAGACATGTTCCCGTTAGGCTGTAAGAGCACTGTGCAGAGCGAGTTGTTTCTTAGCTTCCCAAAGAGCTGGAAGCAAGATGCTGTGGGGCCCAACTCGCCCTTTGGAAAGAAGCCTGCACGTTGTGCCTTTCAGCTCTAGGGCAAAGTAGCACACCCAGAGCAGAAGTCCTACTTCAGCCAGATCAGGCCTGCAAAGAAACTGCGTTTCACAGGCCTTTGGAAGACATGTTCCCGGTAGGCTGTAAGAGCACTGTGCAGAGCGAGTTGTTTCTTAGCTTCCCAAAGAGCTGGAAGCAAGATGCTGTGGGGCCCAACTCGCCCTTTGGAAAGAAGCCTGCACGTTGTGCCTTTCAGCTCTAGGGCAAAGTAGCACACCCAGAGCAGAAGTCCTCCTTCAGCCAGATCAGGATTGCAAAGAAACTGCGTTTCACAGGCCTTTGGAAGAGATGTTCCCGGTAGGCTGTAAGAGCACTGTGCAGAGCGAGTTGTTTCTTAGCTTCCCAAAGAGCTGGAAGCAAGATGCTGTGGGGCCCAACTCGCCCTTTGGAAAGAAGCCTGCACGTTGTGCCTTTCAGCTCTAGGGCAAAGTAGCACACCCAGAGCAGAAGTCCTACTTCAGCCAGATCAGGCCTGCACAGAAACTGCGTTTCACAGGCCTTTGGAAGACATGTTCCCGGATGGCTGTAAGAGCACTGTGCAGAGCGAGTTGTTTCTTAGCTTCCCAAAGAGCTGGAAGCAAGATGCTGTGGGGCCAAACTCGCCCTTTGGAAAGAAGCCTGCACGTTGTGCCTTTCAGCTCTAGGGCAAAGTAGCACACCCAGAGCAGAAGTCCTACTTCGGCCAGATCAGGCCTGCAAAGAAACTGCGTTTCACAGGCCTTTGCAAGACATGTTCCCGGTAGGCTGTAAGAGCACTGTGCAGAGCGAGTTGTTTCTTAGCTTCCCAAAGAGCTGGAAGCAAGATGCTGTGGGGCCCAACTCGCCCTTTGGAAAGAAGCCTGCACGTTGTGCCTTTCAGCTCTAGGGCAAAGTAGCACACCCAGAGCAGAAGTCCTACTTCAGCCAGATCAGGCCTGCAAAGAAACTGCGTTTCACAGGCCTTTGGAAGAGATGTTCCCACTAGGCTGTAAGAGCACTGTGCAGAGCGAGTTGTTTCTTAGCTTCCCAAAGAGCTGGAAGCAAGATGCTGTGGGGCCCAACTCGCCCTTTGGAAAGAAGCCTGCACGTTGTGCCTTTCAGCTCTAGGGCAAAGTAGCACACCCAGAGCAGAAGTCCTACTTCAGCCAGATCAGGCCTGCAAAGAAACTGCGTTTCACAGGCCTTTGGAAGAGATGTTCCGGGTAGGCTGTAAGAGCACTGTGCAGAGCGAGTTGTTTCTTAGCTTCCCAAAGAGCTGGAAGCAAGATGCTGTGGGGCCCAACTCGCCCTTTGGAAAGAAGCCTGCACGTTGTGCCTTTCAGCTCTAGGGCAAAGTAGCACACCCAGAGCAGAAGTCCTACTTCAGCCAGATCAGGCCTGCAAAGAAACTGCGTTTCACAGGCCTTTGGAAGACATGTTCCCTGTAGGCTGTAAGAGCACTCTGCAGAGCGAGTTGTTTCTTAGCTTCCCAAACAGCTGGAAGCAAGATGCTGTGGGGCCCAACTCGCCCTTTGGAAAGAAGCCTGCACGTTGTGCCTTTCAGCTCTAGGGCAAAGTAGCACACCCAGAGCAGAAGTCCTACTTCAGCCAGATCAGGCCTGCAAAGAAACTGCGTTTCACAGGCCTTTGGAAGAGATGTTCCCGGTAGGCAGTAAGAGCACTGTGCAGAGCGAGTTGTTTCTTAGCTTCCCAAAGAGCTGGAAGCAAGATGCTGTGGGGCCCAACTCGCCCTTTGGAAAGAAGCCTGCACGTTGTGCCTTTCAGCTCTAGGGCAAAGTAGCACACCCAGAGCAGAAGTCCTACTTCAGCCAGATCAGGCCTACAAAGAAACTGCGTTTCACAGGCCTTTGGAAGACATGTTCCCGGTAGGCTGTAAGAGCACTGTGCAGAGCGAGTTGTTTCTTAGCTTCCCAAAGAGCTGGAAGCAAGATGCTGTGGGGCCGAACTCGCCCTTTGGAAAGAAGCCTGCACGTTGTGCCCTTCAGCTCTAGGGCAAAGTAGCACACCCAGAGCAGAAGTCCTACTTCAGCCAGATCAGGCCTGCAAAGAAACTGCGTTTCACAGGCCTTTGGAAGAGATGTTCCCGGTAGGCTGTAAGAGCACTGTGCAGAGCGAGTTGTTTCTTAGCTTCCCAAAGAGCTGGAAGCAAGATGCTGTGGGGCCCAACTCGCCCTTTGGAAAGAAGCCTGCACGTTGTGCCTTTCAGCTCTAGGGCAAAGTAGCACACCCAGAGCAGAAGTCCTACTTCAGCCAGATCTGGCCTGCGAAGAAACTGCGTTTCACAGGCCTTTGGAAGACATGTTCCCGGTAGGCTGTAAGAGCACTGTGCAGAGCGAGTTGTTTCTTAGCTTCCCAAAGAGCTGGAAGCAAGATGCTGTGGGGCCCAACTCGCCCTTTGGAAAGAAGCCTGCACGTTGTGCCTTTCAGCTCTAGGGCAAAGTAGCACACCCAGAGCAGAAGTCCTACTTCAGCCAGATCAGGCCTGCAAAGAAACTGCGTTTCACAGGCCTTTGGAAGAGATGTTCCCACTAGGCTGTAAGAGCACTGTGCAGAGCGAGTTGTTTCTTAGCTTCCCAAAGAGCTGGAAGCAAGATGCTGTGGGGCCCAACTCGCCCTTTGGAAAGAAGCCTGCACGTTGTGCCTTTCAGCTCTAGGGCAAAGTAGCACACCCAGAGCAGAAGTCCTACTTCAGCCAGATCAGGCCTGCAAAGAAACTGCGTTTCACAGGCCTTTGGAAGAGATGTTCCCGTTAGGCTGTAAGAGCACTGTGCAGAGCGAGTTGTTTCTTAGCTTCCCAAAGAGCTGGAAGCAAGATGCTGTGGGGCCCAACTCGCCCTTTGGAAAGAAGCCTGCACGTTGTGCCTTTCAGCTCTAGGGCAAAGTAGCACACCCAGAGCAGAAGTCCTACTTCAGCCAGATCAGGCCTGCAAAGAAACTGCGTTTCACAGGCCTTTGGAAGACATGTTCCCCGTAGGCTGTAAGAGCACTGTGCAGAGCGAGTTGTTTCTTAGCTTC
>NW_027221820.1:0-23910 GCF_041296265.1 Equus caballus | reverse complement strand
TTTTTATCATGTACTCATGAGTGAGATCACACGGTGTTTGACTTTCTCCCTCTGATTTATTTCACTTCGCATAATACCCTCAAGGTCCATCCACGTTGTCACAAATGGCCGGATCTCATCGTTTCTTAGGGCCGAGTAGCATTCCATTGTGTATACACACCACATCTTCTCTGTCCATACTTCCCTTGATGGGCACCTAGGTTGCTTCCAAGTTTTGGCTGTTGTGAATAATGCTGCAGTGAACCTAGGGGTGCATGTGTCTTTCTGCATTGGTGTTTTCCAGTTCTTTGGATAAATACCCAGCAGTGGGCTAGCTGGATCATACATATGGTAGATTGTATTCTTAGTTTTCTGAGGATACTCCATACGGCTTTCCATGGTGGCTGCACCAGTCTGCACTCCCACCAGCAGTGTAGGAGAGTTCCCTTCTCTCCACGTCCTCTCCGACACTTGTCTCCTGTCTTGTTAATTAGAGCCATTCTGACCAGAGGAAGGTGACCTCTCCTTGTAGTTTTGATTTGCCTTCCTCTGATCGCTAATGATGTTGAGCCCCTTTCCATGTGCCTGTTGGCCACCCGTATACCTTCTTTGGAGAAGTCACTGCTCAGATCTTTTGCCCGTCTTTTTAATCGGGTTGTTGATTTTTTGTTGTTGTTGAGCTGTCGGAGTTCTTTCTGTGTTTTGGATATAAACCCCTTATCCGATATATGGTTTGCAAGTATCTTCTCCCAGTTGTTAGGTTGTGTTTTGGTTTTGTGGATGGTTTCCTTTGCCGTGCAGAAGATTTTTTTTCACTTTGATGTAGTCCCGTTTGTTCATTTTGTACTTTGTTTCCATTGCCCAGTCAGACGTGGTACTTGAAAGTAGGCTGCTAAGACTGCTGTCAAAGGGCATACTGCCTATGTTTTCTTCTAGACGTTGCATGGTTTCGGGTGTGGCATTGCAGTCAGACCCGAGGAGGCTGCAGTTCCCCGAGAGCGAGCGTGTGGGCGGGGCCCCAGCAGTTCTCCCAGGAGGGTGTCCCTGTCCCTGTCCGCAGTCCACCGCCTGAGTGGGGGGGGGCGGGGGGGTGGGGCGGGGCAGCGGCCAGGGAGCCTCTGGGCGGCGGCGCGCGCGCGCGCGCGCGGGGAGCGCGCACGGCTGCTGGGCCGCCGTCCGGGGAGGCGTCGGCCAGCCGCGCCTGCCTGCCCAGAGCCGAGCCCGGCGGAGTCCGGCCGCGCTCTGCTGCTCTCTCCTGGGCCGGGCTCGCCCGTTCCCCCGGCGTCCCTGGACGCCGCTCCGTGTCCCCGCTGGGCACAGCAGCCCGGGCCCTCCACAAGCCACGGCCGCTAGCCTGAGGAGGCCCTCCTTCAGCTCCCGCTCTTCCTGCTCGCCGGACACGGACGACCAGGGCGCCTGCGAAGAGGATTCCATCTGGGAGAGGTACCTGGGGGCGTGGGCCTGGGGGCTGGTGGGAGGCGAGCGTGTCCCTGAGGAATAGGCTGGTGCGCCGAGAGGTGCCCGTCAGGCCGCGGGACAGCTGCGCGGCGCGGGCAGCGAGGGGGTCTCTTCGTGCGCTTCACGCGTTCGTGGAACGGGCGGTGTGTGCCGGGCACCTGCCCAGGGGCCAGCCTGGGGATGCGGTGCCCGGGAGTCGGGCGCTGAAGCGGCGCCCGTGGTCTTGGCTTCTTGGAAGGCCAGACGCGACGTCGGTAACGACACTGGTCTCGATGCGTTCTGAGGGGTGCAGGTCTCCCTCTTTTCGAGGCTACGTTCCGTTGGGGTTTTCACGAAGCCTGTCGTGGCCCTGAAGCTCAGGCCGGTTCAGGGAAGTGGCCTGTGGAGGGCCGCATAATATTCGTGTGCAGAGCCAGTGCTTTCCAAAGGCCTTGACTGGGCAGAAGTCTACCTGTTAGGGGTGCAGTGGGGGCTGTCCGGGGAGCATTGTGAGCACAGGTGTGTGTCCCACACTTGAAAGTCTGGCAAAGAAAGCGTGAGGCTGGAGGGTGCTCCGTTCGTTCCCTCCTTCCACAGAAAGTCTGGAGAGTTGACTTTGGGACTTCCTTTCCTCGGGTCGGTGCGTGTTCAGTGGTCTGGACACTTGGTGGGCAAGACTGACAGGGTGTTTGACGTACTGGACCTCGCAGCCTAGTTGGAAAGGACAGATAGGCAGCAACTAATTACCTAGGAGCTACGTAAAAGCCATTCTGTGTTGAGTGCTGAGAAATACGGCATTTACTGTTAGACTTTGTGACTTAGGCAGTGATGTTGAAGCTGAGAGCAGATGCCTAAAAGCAAAGGAGGACTTGTGCGGGAGAGCGTTGGGACAGGGCAAGGGAGGAGGATGGCCTGTCAGAGGAGCTGAAAGCATGCCCTGGAGACTGGGGCCGCGTAGGGACTGTAGGGTGGGGAAAACCAAACTTTTCGATTAAGGCTGGCGCTTTCTATAGGCTTTCGGAGACTAAGCGTGGTGATTCAGCACGTGGACTCTGGAGCCAGACTCTGTCACATGGGTCCTAGCTCTGCCACCTACGGGCTGTGTGAACTTGGGCAAGTTACTGTACCATTCTGTGTGTCAGTTTCCTGATCTGTAAAACGGGGATGATTATAACACACACTCCATAGGTGAGTGTAAAGGTTAGAGGCTATTTCATGTCCGTAAAGTACTTAGAGCAGTGTCTGGCCTTCAGTAGGCGTTAGTAGTGGTTGATTAAATAAATGGATAAATGCATACATAAGTATTCAAGGCTTGGAGGCTGTCCCTCGTGCAACGTGTGAACTGGAATGGATTACACCCGGCTTTGTTTCCTTTCCAGCTTGCAGTTGCTACTGACCGCATCTGTGGCACTGTGGAATTAGAAATAATCTCCCTCGACTTGGCTGCTCTTGGTAACAGAATCTAATGCTGTCCAGATTATCCCAGGGAAATAAAAGCCTTGTCAGTAGCCTAGTAGGGTCAGGCTTATTTAATAGGTATCGCTTATATTGGTTTGGCTGGTATTTGTTGGTAACTTTTTCTTGGCAGAGCTGCTCGGTTAAAAAAAGTAGATTAGCTGTAAAATAGTTCAGACCCAGGGAAAAGTAGAGAGTCGTGTAAGCAGAGCACGCCTTTCCTTGACTCTCTGTCGAGAGCTTTTGTGACTCCAGCCGCTCTCTGCCTCAGACGCGGTGCCCTCTGCGTGTGCAGTCATCTAAACCGTGCAGGGTCCGGAACCGTGGAGAATCTAAGGCAGTGCAGTCATGCTTTGCTTAACAGTGGGGCTAGGTTCTGAGGAGTGCGTCACGGTCAGGCAATCTCGTGAGCGTGCAAGCACCACGGAGTTCATAAACCTAGATGGCAGAGCCTCCTATACACCTTGGCTCTATGGGACTAATCTTTTGGGACCCCCGTTGTTGACTGAAACGTCCTGATGTAGCGCCTGACGGTACTTCCCAACTCCAAGGGCACGGGAGTGTAGCCTGTGGGGCTCTGTCAAAGAACGGAGACGCTCGAGGCCTACTCTGGACCCACTGACTCAGAATCTACTGGGATAGTTCCCGGCTTTAAAGACCAGCCATAGTCCTCATCTGCAGACATCTCCTCAACGGTTTTCCACACCGGGTTTTCCCTCACCTGAGAAAACAGGCCAAGAGATTGTGAGGATCCATAGTTAGTGTTTTAATCCATTTGGCAGGACTCAGTGTTTTTCACGTTCTGTGATACTGGGATCTGCGTCTTCACTGTCATGTGTTAAACCTTTAAGTCTTGTCCAAAAGTCATGTCATTACCTAGAGAATCCTTCTGTGAATTCCAGGCAGGTTGCCATCTTTCTGCTTCCGCCTCCTCTCCTCACCTTTACAATGGGGAGAATAACGGTAACCTACCTTTTGGATGTGAGGATTAAACGAGACAGTTGGTGCAAAGCAGTCGGCGCAGGATCTGGCACAAAGCGAAGCCTTCAATAAATTATGATTACAGTAGTTTTGACTTCCCTCCAGTCGGAATATAGTCGAGTTGAAGTTCGTGGCTATGTCACAGCTGTGTCTCAGGCTGGTGTCTGCCGCCCTGAGCCAAGCCGTAAAAATCCCTAGAATAACTTTGCAAAAGCCTGTTAGCCTCTTGAGGCTCCTACACTTCTTTATTTTATTTTGTTTTATTTTATTTTATTTTACTTTATTGCAGTGACAGTGGATTCTAACATCACGTAGCTTTCCAGAGGTACGTTGTAATACATTTCGAATTCTGTGTAGATTACGTCGTGTTCACCGCCCAAAAACTAATTATAGTCCGTCACCTCACATGTGAGCCTCATCGCCCCTTTGGCTCTCTCCCCTCCCCCCCTCCCCCTACGGTAACCACCAATCCAATCTCCGTTGCTCTGTGCGTGTTCGTCATTGTTTTTATCATGTACTCATGAGTGAGATCACACGGTGTTTGACTTTCTCCCTCTGATTTATTTCACTTCGCATAATACCCTCAAGGTCCATCCACGTTGTCACAAATGGCCGGATCTCATCGTTTCTTAGGGCCGAGTAGCATTCCATTGTGTATACACACCACATCTTCTCTGTCCATACTTCCCTTGATGGGCACCTAGGTTGCTTCCAAGTTTTGGCTGTTGTGAATAATGCTGCAGTGAACCTAGGGGTGCATGTGTCTTTCTGCATTGGTGTTTTCCAGTTCTTTGGATAAATACCCAGCAGTGGGCTAGCTGGATCATACATATGGTAGATTGTATTCTTAGTTTTCTGAGGATACTCCATACGGCTTTCCATGGTGGCTGCACCAGTCTGCACTCCCACCAGCAGTGTAGGAGAGTTCCCTTCTCTCCACGTCCTCTCCGACACTTGTCTCCTGTCTTGTTAATTAGAGCCATTCTGACCAGAGGAAGGTGACCTCTCCTTGTAGTTTTGATTTGCCTTCCTCTGATCGCTAATGATGTTGAGCCCCTTTCCATGTGCCTGTTGGCCACCCGTATACCTTCTTTGGAGAAGTCACTGCTCAGATCTTTTGCCCGTCTTTTTAATCGGGTTGTTGATTTTTTGTTGTTGTTGAGCTGTCGGAGTTCTTTCTGTGTTTTGGATATAAACCCCTTATCCGATATATGGTTTGCAAGTATCTTCTCCCAGTTGTTAGGTTGTGTTTTGGTTTTGTGGATGGTTTCCTTTGCCGTGCAGAAGATTTTTTTTCACTTTGATGTAGTCCCGTTTGTTCATTTTGTACTTTGTTTCCATTGCCCAGTCAGACGTGGTACTTGAAAGTAGGCTGCTAAGACTGCTGTCAAAGGGCATACTGCCTATGTTTTCTTCTAGACGTTGCATGGTTTCGGGTGTGGCATTGCAGTCAGACCCGAGGAGGCTGCAGTTCCCCGAGAGCGAGCGTGTGGGCGGGGCCCCAGCAGTTCTCCCAGGAGGGTGTCCCTGTCCCTGTCCGCAGTCCACCGCCTGAGTGGGGGGGGCGGGGGGGTGGGGCGGGGCAGCGGCCAGGGAGCCTCTGGGCGGCGGCGCGCGCGCGCGCGCGCGCGGGAGCGCGCACGGCTGCTGGGCCGCCGTCCGGGGAGGCGTCGGCCAGCCGCGCCTGCCTGCCCAGAGCCGAGCCCGGCGGAGTCCGGCCGCGCTCTGCTGCTCTCTCCTGGGCCGGGCTCGCCCGTTTCCCCCGGCGTCCCTGGACGCCGCTCCGTGTCCCCGCTGGGCACAGCAGCCCGGGCCCTCCACAGCCACGGCCGCTAGCCTGAGGAGGCCCTCCTTCAGCTCCCGCTCTTCCTGCTCGCCGGACACGGACGACCAGGGCGCCTGCGAAGAGGATTCCATCTGGGAGAGGTACCTGGGGGCGTGGGCCTGGGGGCTGGTGGGAGGCGAGCGTGTCCCTGAGGAATAGGCTGGTGCGCCGAGAGGTGCCCGTCAGGCCGCGGGACAGCTGCGCGGCGCGGGCAGCGAGGGGGTCTCTTCGTGCGCTTCACGCGTTCGTGGAACGGGCGGTGTGTGCCGGGCACCTGCCCAGGGGCCAGCCTGGGGATGCGGTGCCCGGGAGTCGGGCGCTGAAGCGGCGCCCGTGGTCTTGGCTTCTTGGAAGGCCAGACGCGACGTCGGTAACGACACTGGTCTCGATGCGTTCTGAGGGGTGCAGGTCTCCCTCTTTTCGAGGCTACGTTCCGTTGGGGTTTTCACGAAGCCTGTCGTGGCCCTGAAGCTCAGGCCGGTTCAGGGGAAGTGGCCTGTGGAGGGCCGCATAATATTCGTGTGCAGAGCCAGTGCTTTCCAAAGGCCTTGACTGGGCAGAAGTCTACCTGTTAGGGGTGCAGTGGGGGCTGTCCGGGGAGCATTGTGAGCACAGGTGTGTGTCCCACACTTGAAAGTCTGGCAAAGAAAGCGTGAGGCTGGAGGGTGCTCCGTTCGTTCCCTCCTTCCACAGAAAGTCTGGAGAGTTGACTTTGGGACTTCCTTTCCTCGGGTCGGTGCGTGTTCAGTGGTCTGGACACTTGGTGGGCAAGACTGACAGGGTGTTTGACGTACTGGACCTCGCAGCCTAGTTGGAAAGGACAGATAGGCAGCAACTAATTACCTAGGAGATACGTAAAAGCCATTCTGTGTTGAGTGCTGAGAAATACGGCATTTACTGTTAGACTTTGTGACTTAGGCAGTGATGTTGAAGCTGAGAGCAGATGCCTAAAAGCAAAGGAGGACTTGTGCGGGAGAGCGTTGGGACAGGGCAAGGGAGGAGGATGGCCTGTCAGAGGAGCTGAAAGCATGCCTGGAGACTGGGGCCGCGTAGGGACTGTAGGGTGGGGAAAACCAAACTTTTCGATTAAGGCTGGCGCTTTCTATAGGCTTTCGGAGACTAAGCGTGGTGATTCAGCACGTGGACTCTGGAGCCAGACTCTGTCACATGGGTCCTAGCTCTGCCACCTACGGGCTGTGTGAACTTGGGCAAGTTACTGTACCATTCTGTGTGTCAGTTTCCTGATCTGTAAAACGGGGATGATTATAACACACACTCCATAGGTGAGTGTAAAGGTTAGAGGCTATTTCATGTCCGTAAAGTACTTAGAGCAGTGTCTGGCCTTCAGTAGGCGTTAGTAGTGGTTGATTAAATAAATGGATAAATGCATACATAAGTATTCAAGGCTTGGAGGCTGTCCCTCGTGCAACGTGTGAACTGGAATGGATTACACCCGGCTTTGTTTCCTTTCCAGCTTGCAGTTGCTACTGACCGCATCTGTGGCACTGTGGAATTAGAAATAATCTCCCTCGACTTGGCTGCTCTTGGTAACAGAATCTAATGCTGTCCAGATTATCCCAGGGAAATAAAAGCCTTGTCAGTAGCCTAGTAGGGTCAGGCTTATTTAATAGGTATCGCTTATATTGGTTTGGCTGGTATTTGTTGGTAACTTTTTCTTGGCAGAGCTGCTCGGTTAAAAAAAGTAGATTAGCTGTAAAATAGTTCAGACCCAGGGAAAAGTAGAGAGTCGTGTAAGCAGAGCACGCCTTTCCTTGACTCTCTGTCGAGAGCTTTTGTGACTCCAGCCGCTCTCTGCCTCAGACGCGGTGCCCTCTGCGTGTGCAGTCATCTAAACCGTGCAGGGTCCGGAACCGTGGAGAATCTAAGGCAGTGCAGTCATGCTTTGCTTAACAGTGGGGCTAGGTTCTGAGGAGTGCGTCACGGTCAGGCAATCTCGTGAGCGTGCAAGCACCACGGAGTTCATAAACCTAGATGGCAGAGCCTCCTATACACCTTGGCTCTATGGGACTAATCTTTTGGGACCCCCGTTGTTGACTGAAACGTCCTGATGTAGCGCCTGACGGGTACTTCCCAACTCCAAGGGCACGGGAGTGTAGCCTGTGGGGCTCTGTCAAAGAACGGAGACGCTCGAGGCCTACTCTGGACCCACTGACTCAGAATCTACTGGGATAGTTCCCGGCTTTAAAGACCAGCCATAGTCCTCATCTGCAGACATCTCCTCAACGGTTTTCCACACCGGGTTTTCCCTCACCTGAGAAAACAGGCCAAGAGATTGTGAGGATCCATAGTTAGTGTTTTAATCCATTTGGCAGGACTCAGTGTTTTTCACGTTCTGTGATACTGGGATCTGCGTCTTCACTGTCATGTGTTAAACCTTTAAGTCTTGTCCAAAAGTCATGTCATTACCTAGAGAATCCTTCTGTGAATTCCAGGCAGGTTGCCATCTTTCTGCTTCCGCCTCCTCTCCTCACCTTTACAATGGGGAGAATAACGGTAACCTACCTTTTGGATGTGAGGATTAAACGAGACAGTTGGTGCAAAGCAGTCGGCGCAGGATCTGGCACAAAGCGAAGCCTTCAATAAATTATGATTACAGTAGTTTTGACTTCCCTCCAGTCGGAATATAGTCGAGTTGAAGTTCGTGGCTATGTCACAGCTGTGTCTCAGGCTGGTGTCTGCCGCCCTGAGCCAAGCCGTAAAAATCCCTAGAATAACTTTGCAAAAGCCTGTTAGCCTCTTGAGGCTCCTACACTTCTTTATTTTATTTTGTTTTATTTTATTTTATTTTACTTTATTGCAGTGACAGTGGATTCTAACATCACGTAGCTTTCCAGAGGTACGTTGTAATACATTTCGAATTCTGTGTAGATTACGTCGTGTTCACCGCCCAAAAACTAATTATAGTCCGTCACCTCACATGTGAGCCTCATCGCCCCTTTGGCTCTCTCCCCTCCCCCCCTCCCCCTACGGTAACCACCAATCCAATCTCCGTTGCTCTGTGCGTGTTCGTCATTGTTTTTATCATGTACTCATGAGTGAGATCACACGGTGTTGACTTTCTCCCTCTGATTTATTTCACTTCGCATAATACCCTCAAGGTCCATCCACGTTGTCACAAATGGCCGGATCTCATCGTTCTTAGGGCCGAGTAGCATTCCATTGTGTATACACACCACATCTTCTCTGTCCATACTTCCCTTGATGGGCACCTAGGTTGCTTCCAAGTTTGGCTGTTGTGAATAATGCTGCAGTGAACCTAGGGGTGCATGTGTCTTTCTGCATTGGTGTTTTCCAGTTCTTTGGATAAATACCCAGCAGTGGGCTAGCTGGATCATACATATGGTAGATTGTATTCTTAGTTTTCTGAGGATACTCCATACGGCTTTCCATGGTGGCTGCACCAGTCTGCACTCCCACCAGCAGTGTAGGAGAGTTCCCTTCTCTCCACGTCCTCTCCGACACTTGTCTCCTGTCTTGTTAATTAGAGCCATTCTGACCAGAGGAAGGTGACCTCTCCTTGTAGTTTTGATTTGCCTTCCTCTGATCGCTAATGATGTTGAGCCCCTTTCCATGTGCCTGTTGGCCACCCGTATACCTTCTTTGGAGAAGTCACTGCTCAGATCTTTTGCCCGTCTTTTTAATCGGGTTGTTGATTTTTTGTTGTTGTTGAGCTGTCGGAGTTCTTTCTGTGTTTTGGATATAAACCCCTTATCCGATATATGGTTTGCAAGTATCTTCTCCCAGTTGTTAGGTTGTGTTTTGGTTTTGTGGATGGTTTCCTTTGCCGTGCAGAAGATTTTTTTTCACTTTGATGTAGTCCCGTTTGTTCATTTTGTACTTTGTTTCCATTGCCCAGTCAGACGTGGTACTTGAAAGTAGGCTGCTAAGACTGCTGTCAAAGGGCATACTGCCTATGTTTTCTTCTAGACGTTGCATGGTTTCGGGTGTGGCATTGCAGTCAGACCCGAGGAGGCTGCAGTTCCCCGAGAGCGAGCGTGTGGGCGGGGCCCCAGCAGTTCTCCCAGGAGGGTGTCCCTGTCCCTGTCCGCAGTCCACCGCCTGAGTGGGGGGGGCGGGGGGGTGGGGCGGGGCAGCGGCCAGGGAGCCTCTGGGCGGCGGCGCGCGCGCGCGCGCGCGCGGGGAGCGCGCACGGCTGCTGGGCCGCCGTCCGGGGAGGCGTCGGCCAGCCGCGCCTGCCTGCCCAGAGCCGAGCCCGGCGGAGTCCGGCCGCGCTCTGCTGCTCTCTCCTGGGCCGGGCTCGCCCGTTCCCCCGGCGTCCCTGGACGCCGCTCCGTGTCCCCGCTGGGCACAGCAGCCCGGGCCCTCCACAGCCACGGCCGCTAGCCTGAGGAGGCCCTCCTTCAGCTCCCGCTCTTCCTGCTCGCCGGACACGGACGACCAGGGCGCCTGCGAAGAGGATTCCATCTGGGAGAGGTACCTGGGGGCGTGGGCCTGGGGGCTGGTGGGAGGCGAGCGTGTCCCTGAGGAATAGGCTGGTGCGCCGAGAGGTGCCCGTCAGGCCGCGGGACAGCTGCGCGGCGCGGGCAGCGAGGGGGTCTCTTCGTGCGCTTCACGCGTTCGTGGAACGGGCGGTGTGTGCCGGGCACCTGCCCAGGGGCCAGCCTGGGGATGCGGTGCCCGGGAGTCGGGCGCTGAAGCGGCGCCCGTGGTCTTGGCTTCTTGGAAGGCCAGACGCGACGTCGGTAACGACACTGGTCTCGATGCGTTCTGAGGGGTGCAGGTCTCCCTCTTTTCGAGGCTAACGTTCCGTTGGGGTTTTCACGAAGCCTGTCGTGGCCCTGAAGCTCAGGCCGGTTCAGGGAAGTGGCCTGTGGAGGGCCGCATAATATTCGTGTGCAGAGCCAGTGCTTTCCAAAGGCCTTGACTGGGCAGAAGTCTACCTGTTAGGGGTGCAGTGGGGGCTGTCCGGGGAGCATTGTGAGCACAGGTGTGTGTCCCACACTTGAAAGTCTGGCAAAGAAAGCGTGAGGCTGGAGGGTGCTCCGTTCGTTCCCTCCTTCCACAGAAAGTCTGGAGAGTTGACTTTGGGACTTCCTTTCCTCGGGTCGGTGCGTGTTCAGTGGTCTGGACACTTGGTGGGCAAGACTGACAGGGTGTTTGACGTACTGGACCTCGCAGCCTAGTTGGAAAGGACAGATAGGCAGCAACTAATTACCTAGGAGATACGTAAAAGCCATTCTGTGTTGAGTGCTGAGAAATACGGCATTTACTGTTAGACTTTGTGACTTAGGCAGTGATGTTGAAGCTGAGAGCAGATGCCTAAAAGCAAAGGAGGACTTGTGCGGGAGAGCGTTGGGACAGGGCAAGGGAGGAGGATGGCCTGTCAGAGGAGCTGAAAGCATGCCCTGGAGACTGGGGCCGCGTAGGGACTGTAGGGTGGGGAAAACCAAACTTTTCGATTAAGGCTGGCGCTTTCTATAGGCTTTCGGAGACTAAGCGTGGTGATTCAGCACGTGGACTCTGGAGCCAGACTCTGTCACATGGGTCCTAGCTCTGCCACCTACGGGCTGTGTGAACTTGGGCAAGTTACTGTACCATTCTGTGTGTCAGTTTCCTGATCTGTAAAACGGGGATGATTATAACACACACTCCATAGGTGAGTGTAAAGGTTAGAGGCTATTTCATGTCCGTAAAGTACTTAGAGCAGTGTCTGGCCTTCAGTAGGCGTTAGTAGTGGTTGATTAAATAAATGGATAAATGCATACATAAGTATTCAAGGCTTGGAGGCTGTCCCTCGTGCAACGTGTGAACTGGAATGGATTACACCCGGCTTTGTTTCCTTTCCAGCTTGCAGTTGCTACTGACCGCATCTGTGGCACTGTGGAATTAGAAATAATCTCCCTCGACTTGGCTGCTCTTGGTAACAGAATCTAATGCTGTCCAGATTATCCCAGGGAAATAAAAGCCTTGTCAGTAGCCTAGTAGGGTCAGGCTTATTTAATAGGTATCGCTTATATTGGTTTGGCTGGTATTTGTTGGTAACTTTTTCTTGGCAGAGCTGCTCGGTTAAAAAAAGTAGATTAGCTGTAAAATAGTTCAGACCCAGGGAAAAGTAGAGAGTCGTGTAAGCAGAGCACGCCTTTCCTTGACTCTCTGTCGAGAGCTTTTGTGACTCCAGCCGCTCTCTGCCTCAGACGCGGTGCCCTCTGCGTGTGCAGTCATCTAAACCGTGCAGGGTCCGGAACCGTGGAGAATCTAAGGCAGTGCAGTCATGCTTTGCTTAACAGTGGGGCTAGGTTCTGAGGAGTGCGTCACGGTCAGGCAATCTCGTGAGCGTGCAAGCACCACGGAGTTCATAAACCTAGATGGCAGAGCCTCCTATACACCTTGGCTCTATGGGACTAATCTTTTGGGACCCCCGTTGTTGACTGAAACGTCCTGATGTAGCGCCTGACGGTACTTCCCAACTCCAAGGGCACGGGAGTGTAGCCTGTGGGGCTCTGTCAAAGAACGGAGACGCTCGAGGCCTACTCTGGACCCACTGACTCAGAATCTACTGGGATAGTTCCCGGCTTTAAAGACCAGCCATAGTCCTCATCTGCAGACATCTCCTCAACGGTTTTCCACACCGGGTTTTCCCTCACCTGAGAAAACAGGCCAAGAGATTGTGAGGATCCATAGTTAGTGTTTTAATCCATTTGGCAGGACTCAGTGTTTTTCACGTTCTGTGATACTGGGATCTGCGTCTTCACTGTCATGTGTTAAACCTTTAAGTCTTGTCCAAAAGTCATGTCATTACCTAGAGAATCCTTCTGTGAATTCCAGGCAGGTTGCCATCTTTCTGCTTCCGCCTCCTCTCCTCACCTTTACAATGGGGAGAATAACGGTAACCTACCTTTTGGATGTGAGGATTAAACGAGACAGTTGGTGCAAAGCAGTCGGCGCAGGATCTGGCACAAAGCGAAGCCTTCAATAAATTATGATTACAGTAGTTTTGACTTCCCTCCAGTCGGAATATAGTCGAGTTGAAGTTCGTGGCTATGTCACAGCTGTGTCTCAGGCTGGTGTCTGCCGCCCTGAGCCAAGCCGTAAAAATCCCTAGAATAACTTTGCAAAAGCCTGTTAGCCTCTTGAGGCTCCTACACTTCTTTATTTTATTTTGTTTTATTTTATTTTATTTTACTTTATTGCAGTGACAGTGGATTCTAACATCACGTAGCTTTCCAGAGGTACGTTGTAATACATTTCGAATTCTGTGTAGATTACGTCGTGTTCACCGCCCAAAAACTAATTATAGTCCGTCACCTCACATGTGAGCCTCATCGCCCCTTTGGCTCTCTCCCCTCCCCCCCTCCCCCTACGGTAACCACCAATCCAATCTCCGTTGCTCTGTGCGTGTTCGTCATTGTTTTTATCATGTACTCATGAGTGAGATCACACGGTGTTTGACTTTCTCCCTCTGATTTATTTCACTTCGCATAATACCCTCAAGGTCCATCCACGTTGTCACAAATGGCCGGATCTCATCGTTTCTTAGGGCCGAGTAGCATTCCATTGTGTATACACACCACATCTTCTCTGTCCATACTTCCCTTGATGGGCACCTAGGTTGCTTCCAAGTTTTGGCTGTTGTGAATAATGCTGCAGTGAACCTAGGGGTGCATGTGTCTTTCTGCATTGGTGTTTTCCAGTTCTTTGGATAAATACCCAGCAGTGGGCTAGCTGGATCATACATATGGTAGATTGTATTCTTAGTTTTCTGAGGATACTCCATACGGCTTTCCATGGTGGCTGCACCAGTCTGCACTCCCACCAGCAGTGTAGGAGAGTTCCCTTCTCTCCACGTCCTCTCCGACACTTGTCTCCTGTCTTGTTAATTAGAGCCATTCTGACCAGAGGAAGGTGACCTCTCCTTGTAGTTTTGATTTGCCTTCCTCTGATCGCTAATGATGTTGAGCCCCTTTCCATGTGCCTGTTGGCCACCCGTATACCTTCTTTGGAGAAGTCACTGCTCAGATCTTTTGCCCGTCTTTTTAATCGGGTTGTTGATTTTTTGTTGTTGTTGAGCTGTCGGAGTTCTTTCTGTGTTTTGGATATAAACCCCTTATCCGATATATGGTTTGCAAGTATCTTCTCCCAGTTGTTAGGTTGTGTTTTGGTTTTGTGGATGGTTTCCTTTGCCGTGCAGAAGATTTTTTTTCACTTTGATGTAGTCCCGTTTGTTCATTTTGTACTTTGTTTCCATTGCCCAGTCAGACGTGGTACTTGAAAGTAGGCTGCTAAGACTGCTGTCAAAGGGCATACTGCCTATGTTTTCTTCTAGACGTTGCATGGTTTCGGGTGTGGCATTGCAGTCAGACCCGAGGAGGCTGCAGTTCCCCGAGAGCGAGCGTGTGGGCGGGGCCCCAGCAGTTCTCCCAGGAGGGTGTCCCTGTCCCTGTCCGCAGTCCACCGCCTGAGTGGGGGGGGCGGGGGGGTGGGGCGGGGCAGCGGCCAGGGAGCCTCTGGGCGGCGGCGCGCGCGCGCGCGCGCGGGGAGCGCGCACGGCTGCTGGGCCGCCGTCCGGGGAGGCGTCGGCCAGCCGCGCCTGCCTGCCCAGAGCCGAGCCCGGCGGAGTCCGGCCGCGCTCTGCTGCTCTCTCCTGGGCCGGGCTCGCCCGTTCCCCCGGCGTCCCTGGACGCCGCTCCGTGTCCCCGCTGGGCACAGCAGCCCGGGCCCTCCACAGCCACGGCCGCTAGCCTGAGGAGGCCCTCCTTCAGCTCCCGCTCTTCCTGCTCGCCGGACACGGACGACCAGGGCGCCTGCGAAGAGGATTCCATCTGGGAGAGGTACCTGGGGGCGTGGGCCTGGGGGCTGGTGGGAGGCGAGCGTGTCCCTGAGGAATAGGCTGGTGCGCCGAGAGGTGCCCGTCAGGCCGCGGGACAGCTGCGCGGCGCGGGCAGCGAGGGGGTCTCTTCGTGCGCTTCACGCGTTCGTGGAACGGGCGGTGTGTGCCGGGCACCTGCCCAGGGGCCAGCCTGGGGATGCGGTGCCCGGGAGTCGGGCGCTGAAGCGGCGCCCGTGGTCTTGGCTTCTTGGAAGGCCAGACGCGACGTCGGTAACGACACTGGTCTCGATGCGTTCTGAGGGGTGCAGGTCTCCCTCTTTTCGAGGCTACGTTCCGTTGGGGTTTTCACGAAGCCTGTCGTGGCCCTGAAGCTCAGGCCGGTTCAGGGGAAGTGGCCTGTGGAGGGCCGCATAATATTCGTGTGCAGAGCCAGTGCTTTCCAAAGGCCTTGACTGGGCAGAAGTCTACCTGTTAGGGGTGCAGTGGGGGCTGTCCGGGGAGCATTGTGAGCACAGGTGTGTGTCCCACACTTGAAAGTCTGGCAAAGAAAGCGTGAGGCTGGAGGGTGCTCCGTTCGTTCCCTCCTTCCACAGAAAGTCTGGAGAGTTGACTTTGGGACTTCCTTTCCTCGGGTCGGTGCGTGTTCAGTGGTCTGGACACTTGGTGGGCAAGACTGACAGGGTGTTTGACGTACTGGACCTCGCAGCCTAGTTGGAAAGGACAGATAGGCAGCAACTAATTACCTAGGAGCTACGTAAAAGCCATTCTGTGTTGAGTGCTGAGAAATACGGCATTTACTGTTAGACTTTGTGACTTAGGCAGTGATGTTGAAGCTGAGAGCAGATGCCTAAAAGCAAAGGAGGACTTGTGCGGGAGAGCGTTGGGACAGGGCAAGGGAGGAGGATGGCCTGTCAGAGGAGCTGAAAGCATGCCCTGGAGACTGGGGCCGCGTAGGGACTGTAGGGTGGGGAAAACCAAACTTTTCGATTAAGGCTGGCGCTTTCTATAGGCTTTCGGAGACTAAGCGTGGTGATTCAGCACGTGGACTCTGGAGCCAGACTCTGTCACATGGGTCCTAGCTCTGCCACCTACGGGCTGTGTGAACTTGGGCAAGTTACTGTACCATTCTGTGTGTCAGTTTCCTGATCTGTAAAACGGGGATGATTATAACACACACTCCATAGGTGAGTGTAAAGGTTAGAGGCTATTTCATGTCCGTAAAGTACTTAGAGCAGTGTCTGGCCTTCAGTAGGCGTTAGTAGTGGTTGATTAAATAAATGGATAAATGCATACATAAGTATTCAAGGCTTGGAGGCTGTCCCTCGTGCAACGTGTGAACTGGAATGGATTACACCCGGCTTTGTTTCCTTTCCAGCTTGCAGTTGCTACTGACCGCATCTGTGGCACTGTGGAATTAGAAATAATCTCCCTCGACTTGGCTGCTCTTGGTAACAGAATCTAATGCTGTCCAGATTATCCCAGGGAAATAAAAGCCTTGTCAGTAGCCTAGTAGGGTCAGGCTTATTTAATAGGTATCGCTTATATTGGTTTGGCTGGTATTTGTTGGTAACTTTTTCTTGGCAAAGCTGCTCGGTTAAAAAAAGTAGATTAGCTGTAAAATAGTTCAGACCCAGAGAAAAGTAGAGAGTCGTGTAAGCAGAGCACGCCTTTCCTTGACTCTCTGTCGAGAGCTTTTGTGACTCCAGCCGCTCTCTGCCTCAGACGCGGTGCCCTCTGCGTGTGCAGTCATCTAAACCGTGCAGGGTCCGGAACCGTGGAGAATCTAAGGCAGTGCAGTCATGCTTTGCTTAACAGTGGGGCTAGGTTCTGAGGAGTGCGTCACGGTCAGGCAATCTCGTGAGCGTGCAAGCACCACGGAGTTCATAAACCTAGATGGCAGAGCCTCCTATACACCTTGGCTCTATGGGACTAATCTTTTGGGACCCCCGTTGTTGACTGAAACGTCCTGATGTAGCGCCTGACGGTACTTCCCAACTCCAAGGGCACGGGAGTGTAGCCTGTGGGGCTCTGTCAAAGAACGGAGACGCTCGAGGCCTACTCTGGACCCACTGACTCAGAATCTACTGGGATAGTTCCCGGCTTTAAAGACCAGCCATAGTCCTCATCTGCAGACATCTCCTCAACGGTTTTCCACACCGGGTTTTCCCTCACCTGAGAAAACAGGCCAAGAGATTGTGAGGATCCATAGTTAGTGTTTTAATCCATTTGGCAGGACTCAGTGTTTTTCACGTTCTGTGATACTGGGATCTGCGTCTTCACTGTCATGTGTTAAACCTTTAAGTCTTGTCCAAAAGTCATGTCATTACCTAGAGAATCCTTCTGTGAATTCCAGGCAGGTTGCCATCTTTCTGCTTCCGCCTCCTCTCCTCACCTTTACAATGGGGAGAATAACGGTAACCTACCTTTTGGATGTGAGGATTAAACGAGACAGTTGGTGCAAAGCAGTCGGCGCAGGATCTGGCACAAAGCGAAGCCTTCAATAAATTATGATTACAGTAGTTTTGACTTCCCTCCAGTCGGAATATAGTCGAGTTGAAGTTCGTGGCTATGTCACAGCTGTGTCTCAGGCTGGTGTCTGCCGCCCTGAGCCAAGCCGTAAAAATCCCTAGAATAACTTTGCAAAAGCCTGTTAGCCTCTTGAGGCTCCTACACTTCTTTATTTTATTTTGTTTTATTTTATTTTATTTTACTTTATTGCAGTGACAGTGGATTCTAACATCACGTAGCTTTCCAGAGGTACGTTGTAATACATTTCGAATTCTGTGTAGATTACGTCGTGTTCACCGCCCAAAAACTAATTATAGTCCGTCACCTCACATGTGAGCCTCATCGCCCCTTTGGCTCTCTCCCCTCCCCCCCTCCCCCTACGGTAACCACCAATCCAATCTCCGTTGCTCTGTGCGTGTTCGTCATTGTTTTTATCATGTACTCATGAGTGAGATCACACGGTGTTTGACTTTCTCCCTCTGATTTATTTCACTTCGCATAATACCCTCAAGGTCCATCCACGTTGTCACAAATGGCCGGATCTCATCGTTTCTTAGGGCCGAGTAGCATTCCATTGTGTATACACACCACATCTTCTCTGTCCATACTTCCCTTGATGGGCACCTAGGTTGCTTCCAAGTTTTGGCTGTTGTGAATAATGCTGCAGTGAACCTAGGGGTGCATGTGTCTTTCTGCATTGGTGTTTTCCAGTTCTTTGGATAAATACCCAGCAGTGGGCTAGCTGGATCATACATATGGTAGATTGTATTCTTAGTTTTCTGAGGATACTCCATACGGCTTTCCATGGTGGCTGCACCAGTCTGCACTCCCACCAGCAGTGTAGGAGAGTTCCCTTCTCTCCACATCCTCTCCGACACTTGTCTCCTGTCTTGTTAATTAGAGCCATTCTGACCAGAGGAAGGTGACCTCTCCTTGTAGTTTTGATTTGCCTTCCTCTGATCGCTAATGATGTTGAGCCCCTTTCCATATGCCTGTTGGCCACCCGTATACCTTCTTTGGAGAAGTCACTGCTCAGATCTTTTGCCCGTCTTTTTAATCGGGTTGTTGATTTTTTGTTGTTGTTGAGCTGTCGGAGTTCTTTCTGTGTTTTGGATATAAACCCCTTATCCGATATATGGTTTGCAAGTATCTTCTCCCAGTTGTTAGGTTGTGTTTTGGTTTTGTGGATGGTTTCCTTTGCCGTGCAGAAGATTTTTTTTCACTTTGATGTAGTCCCGTTTGTTCATTTTGTACTTTGTTTCCATTGCCCAGTCAGACGTGGTACTTGAAAGTAGGCTGCTAAGACTGCTGTCAAAGGGCATACTGCCTATGTTTTCTTCTAGACGTTGCATGGTTTCGGGTGTGGCATTGCAGTCAGACCCGAGGAGGCTGCAGTTCCCCGAGAGCGAGCGTGTGGGCGGGGCCCCAGCAGTTCTCCCAGGAGGGTGTCCCTGTCCCTGTCCGCAGTCCACCGCCTGAGTGGGGGGGGGCGGGGGGGTGGGGCGGGGCAGCGGCCAGGGAGCCTCTGGGCGGCGGCGCGCGCGCGCGCTGCGCGCGGGGAGCGCGCACGGCTGCTGGGCCGCCGTCCGGGGAGGCGTCGGCCAGCCGCGCCTGCCTGCCCAGAGCCGAGCCCGGCGGAGTCCGGCCGCGCTCTGCTGCTCTCTCCTGGGCCGGGCTCGCCCGTTCCCCCGGCGTCCCTGGACGCCGCTCCGTGTCCCCGCTGGGCACAGCAGCCCGGGCCCTCCACAGCCACGGCCGCTAGCCTGAGGAGGCCCTCCTTCAGCTCCCGCTCTTCCTGCTCGCCGGACACGGACGACCAGGGCGCCTGCGAAGAGGATTCCATCTGGGAGAGGTACCTGGGGGCGTGGGCCTGGGGGCTGGTGGGAGGCGAGCGTGTCCCTGAGGAATAGGCTGGTGCGCCGAGAGGTGCCCGTCAGGCCGCGGGACAGCTGCGCGGCGCGGGCAGCGAGGGGGTCTCTTCGTGCGCTTCACGCGTTCGTGGAACGGGCGGTGTGTGCCGGGCACCTGCCCAGGGGCCAGCCTGGGGATGCGGTGCCCGGGAGTCGGGCGCTGAAGCGGCGCCCGTGGTCTTGGCTTCTTGGAAGGCCAGACGCGACGTCGGTAACGACACTGGTCTCGATGCGTTCTGAGGGGTGCAGGTCTCCCTCTTTTCGAGGCTACGTTCCGTTGGGGTTTTCACGAAGCCTGTCGTGGCCCTGAAGCTCAGGCCGGTTCAGGGGAAGTGGCCTGTGGAGGGCCGCATAATATTCGTGTGCAGAGCCAGTGCTTTCCAAAGGCCTTGACTGGGCAGAAGTCTACCTGTTAGGGG
The DNA here is from genome assembly GCF_041296265.1 of Equus caballus. Taxonomy (NCBI): domain Eukaryota; kingdom Metazoa; phylum Chordata; class Mammalia; order Perissodactyla; family Equidae; genus Equus; species Equus caballus. The sequence goes on along the minus strand of NW_027221820.1, from coordinate 4,587 downwards.
TGCAGTGGGGGCTGTCCGGGGAGCATTGTGAGCACAGGTGTGTGTCCCACACTTGAAAGTCTGGCAAAGAAAGCGTGAGGCTGGAGGGTGCTCCGTTCGTTCCCTCCTTCCACAGAAAGTCTGGAGAGTTGACTTTGGGACTTCCTTTCCTCGGGTCGGTGCGTGTTCAGTGGTCTGGACACTTGGTGGGCAAGACTGACAGGGTGTTTGACGTACTGGACCTCGCAGCCTAGTTGGAAAGGACAGATAGGCAGCAACTAATTACCTAGGAGATACGTAAAAGCCATTCTGTGTTGAGTGCTGAGAAATACGGCATTTACTGTTAGACTTTGTGACTTAGGCAGTGATGTTTAAGCTGAGAGCAGATGCCTAAAAGCAAAGGAGGACTTGTGCGGGAGAGCGTTGGGACAGGGCAAGGGAGGAGGATGGCCTGTCAGAGGAGCTGAAAGCATGCCCTGGAGACTGGGGCCGCGTAGGGACTGTAGGGTGGGGAAAACCAAACTTTTCGATTAAGGCTGGCGCTTTCTATAGGCTTTCGGAGACTAAGCGTGGTGATTCAGCACGTGGACTCTGGAGCCAGACTCTGTCACATGGGTCCTAGCTCTGCCACCTACGGGCTGTGTGAACTTGGGCAAGTTACTGTACCATTCTGTGTGTCAGTTTCCTGATCTGTAAAACGGGGATGATTATAACACACACTCCATAGGTGAGTGTAAAGGTTAGAGGCTATTTCATGTCCGTAAAGTACTTAGAGCAGTGTCTGGCCTTCAGTAGGCGTTAGTAGTGGTTGATTAAATAAATGGATAAATGCATACATAAGTATTCAAGGCTTGGAGGCTGTCCCTCGTGCAACGTGTGAACTGGAATGGATTACACCCGGCTTTGTTTCCTTTCCAGCTTGCAGTTGCTACTGACCGCATCTGTGGCACTGTGGAATTAGAAATAATCTCCCTCGACTTGGCTGCTCTTGGTAACAGAATCTAATGCTGTCCAGATTATCCCAGGGAAATAAAAGCCTTGTCAGTAGCCTAGTAGGGTCAGGCTTATTTAATAGGTATCGCTTATATTGGTTTGGCTGGTATTTGTTGGTAACTTTTTCTTGGCAGAGCTGCTCGGTTAAAAAAAGTAGATTAGCTGTAAAATAGTTCAGACCCAGGGAAAAGTAGAGAGTCGTGTAAGCAGAGCACGCCTTTCCTTGACTCTCTGTCGAGAGCTTTTGTGACTCCAGCCGCTCTCTGCCTCAGACGCGGTGCCCTCTGCGTGTGCAGTCATCTAAACCGTGCAGGGTCCGGAACCGTGGAGAATCTAAGGCAGTGCAGTCATGCTTTGCTTAACAGTGGGGCTAGGTTCTGAGGAGTGCGTCACGGTCAGGCAATCTCGTGAGCGTGCAAGCACCACGGAGTTCATAAACCTAGATGGCAGAGCCTCCTATACACCTTGGCTCTATGGGACTAATCTTTTGGGACCCCCGTTGTTGACTGAAACGTCCTGATGTAGCGCCTGACGGTACTTCCCAACTCCAAGGGCACGGGAGTGTAGCCTGTGGGGCTCTGTCAAAGAACGGAGACGCTCGAGGCCTACTCTGGACCCACTGACTCAGAATCTACTGGGATAGTTCCCGGCTTTAAAGACCAGCCATAGTCCTCATCTGCAGACATCTCCTCAACGGTTTTCCACACCGGGTTTTCCCTCACCTGAGAAAACAGGCCAAGAGATTGTGAGGATCCATAGTTAGTGTTTTAATCCATTTGGCAGGACTCAGTGTTTTTCACGTTCTGTGATACTGGGATCTGCGTCTTCACTGTCATGTGTTAAACCTTTAAGTCTTGTCCAAAAGTCATGTCATTACCTAGAGAATCCTTCTGTGAATTCCAGGCAGGTTGCCATCTTTCTGCTTCCGCCTCCTCTCCTCACCTTTACAATGGGGAGAATAACGGTAACCTACCTTTTGGATGTGAGGATTAAACGAGACAGTTGGTGCAAAGCAGTCGGCGCAGGATCTGGCACAAAGCGAAGCCTTCAATAAATTATGATTACAGTAGTTTTGACTTCCCTCCAGTCGGAATATAGTCGAGTTGAAGTTCGTGGCTATGTCACAGCTGTGTCTCAGGCTGGTGTCTGCCGCCCTGAGCCAAGCCGTAAAAATCCCTAGAATAACTTTGCAAAAGCCTGTTAGCCTCTTGAGGCTCCTACACTTCTTTATTTTATTTTGTTTTATTTTATTTTATTTTACTTTATTGCAGTGACAGTGGATTCTAACATCACGTAGCTTTCCAGAGGTACGTTGTAATACATTTCGAATTCTGTGTAGATTACGTCGTGTTCACCGCCCAAAAACTAATTATAGTCCGTCACCTCACATGTGAGCCTCATCGCCCCTTTGGCTCTCTCCCCTCCCCCCCTCCCCCTACGGTAACCACCAATCCAATCTCCGTTGCTCTGTGCGTGTTCGTCATTGTTTTTATCATGTACTCATGAGTGAGATCACACGGTGTTTGACTTTCTCCCTCTGATTTATTTCACTTCGCATAATACCCTCAAGGTCCATCCACGTTGTCACAAATGGCCGGATCTCATCGTTTCTTAGGGCCGAGTAGCATTCCATTGTGTATACACACCACATCTTCTCTGTCCATACTTCCCTTGATGGGCACCTAGGTTGCTTCCAAGTTTTGGCTGTTGTGAATAATGCTGCAGTGAACCTAGGGGTGCATGTGTCTTTCTGCATTGGTGTTTTCCAGTTCTTTGGATAAATACCCAGCAGTGGGCTAGCTGGATCATACATATGGTAGATTGTATTCTTAGTTTTCTGAGGATACTCCATACGGCTTTCCATGGTGGCTGCACCAGTCTGCACTCCCACCAGCAGTGTAGGAGAGTTCCCTTCTCTCCACATCCTCTCCGACACTTGTCTCCTGTCTTGTTAATTAGAGCCATTCTGACCAGAGGAAGGTGACCTCTCCTTGTAGTTTTGATTTGCCTTCCTCTGATCGCTAATGATGTTGAGCCCCTTTCCATATGCCTGTTGGCCACCCGTATACCTTCTTTGGAGAAGTCACTGCTCAGATCTTTTGCCCGTCTTTTTAATCGGGTTGTTGATTTTTTGTTGTTGTTGAGCTGTCGGAGTTCTTTCTGTGTTTTGGATATAAACCCCTTATCCGATATATGGTTTGCAAGTATCTTCTCCCAGTTGTTAGGTTGTGTTTTGGTTTTGTGGATGGTTTCCTTTGCCGTGCAGAAGATTTTTTTTCACTTTGATGTAGTCCCGTTTGTTCATTTTGTACTTTGTTTCCATGCCCAGTCAGACGTGGTACTTGAAAGTAGGCTGCTAAGACTGCTGTCAAAGGGCATACTGCCTATGTTTTCTTCTAGACGTTGCATGGTTTCGGGTGTGGCATTGCAGTCAGACCCGAGGAGGCTGCAGTTCCCCGAGAGCGAGCGTGTGGGCGGGGGCCCCAGCAGTTCTCCCAGGAGGGTGTCCCTGTCCCTGTCCGCAGTCCACCGCCTGAGTGGGGGGGGCGGGGGGGTGGGGCGGGGCAGCGGCCAGGGAGCCTCTGGGCGGCGGCGCGCGCGCTGCGCGCGGCGCGGGGAGCGCGCACGGCTGCTGGGCCGCCGTCCGGGGAGGCGTCGGCCAGCCGCGCCTGCCTGCCCAGAGCCGAGCCCGGCGGAGTCCGGCCGCGCTCTGCTGCTCTCTCCTGGGCCGGGCTCGCCCGTTCCCCCGGCGTCCCTGGACGCCGCTCCGTGTCCCCGCTGGGCACAGCAGCCCGGGCCCTCCACAGCCACGGCCGCTAGCCTGAGGAGGCCCTCCTTCAGCTCCCGCTCTTCCTGCTCGCCGGACACGGACGACCAGGGCGCCTGCGAAGAGGATTCCATCTGGGAGAGGTACCTGGGGGCGTGGGCCTGGGGGCTGGTGGGAGGCGAGCGTGTCCCCTGAGGAATAGGCTGGTGCGCCGAGAGGTGCCCGTCAGGCCGCGGGACAGCTGCGCGGCGCGGGCAGCGAGGGGGTCTCTTCGTGCGCTTCACGCGTTCGTGGAACGGGCGGGTGTGTGTGCCGGGCACCTGCCCAGGGGCCAGCCTGGGGATGCGGTGCCCGGGAGTCGGGCGCTGAAGCGGCGCCCGTGGTCTTGGCTTCTTGGAAGGCCAGACGCGACGTCGGTAACGACACTGGTCTCGATGCGTTCTGAGGGGTGCAGGTCTCCCTCTTTTCGAGGCTACGTTCCGTTGGGGTTTTCACGAAGCCTGTCGTGGCCCTGAAGCTCAGGCCGGTTCAGGGGAAGTGGCCTGTGGGAGGGCCGCATAATATTCGTGTGCAGAGCCAGTGCTTTCCAAAGGCCTTGACTGGGCAGAAGTCTACCTGTTAGGGGTGCAGTGGGGGCTGTCCGGGGAGCATTGTGAGCACAGGTGTGTGTCCCACACTTGAAAGTCTGGCAAAGAAAGCGTGAGGCTGGAGGGTGCTCCGTTCGTTCCCTCCTTCCACAGAAAGTCTGGAGAGTTGACTTTGGACTTCCTTTCCTCGGGTCGGTGCGTGTTCAGTGGTCTGGACACTTGGTGGGCAAGACTGACAGGGTGTTTGACGTACTGGACCTC
>NW_027221819.1:0-24598 GCF_041296265.1 Equus caballus | reverse complement strand
GCCTACTCTGGACCCACTGACTCAGAATCTACTGGGATAGTTCCCGGCTTTAAAGACCAGCCATAGTCCTCATCTGCAGACATCTCCTCAACGGTTTTCCACACCGGGTTTTCCCTACACCTGAGAAAACAGGCCCAAGAGATTGTGAGGATCCATAGTTAGTGTTTTAATCCATTTGCAGGACTCAGTGTTTTTCACGTTCTGTGATACTGGATCTGCGTCTTCACTGTCATGTGTTAAACCTTTAAGTCTTGTCCAAAAGTCATGTCATTACCTAGAGAATCCTTCTGTGAATTCCAGGCAGGTTGCCATCTTTCTGCTTCCGCCTCCTCTCCTCACCTTTACAATGGGGAGAATAACGGTAACCTACCTTTTGGATGTGAGGATTAAACGAGACAGTTGGTGCAAAGCAGTCGGCGCAGGATCTGGCACAAAGCGAAGCCTTCAATAAATTATGATTACAGTAGTTTTGACTTCCCTCCAGTCGGAATATAGACGAGTTGAAGTTCGTGGCTATGTCACAGCTGTGTCTCAGGCTGGTGTCTGCCGCCCTGAGCCAAGCCGTAAAAACCCTAGAATAACTTTGCAAAAGCCTGTTAGCCTCTTGAGGCTCCTACACTTCTTTATTTTAATTTGTTTTATTTTATTTTATTTTACTTATTGCAGTGACAGTGGATTCTAACATCACGTAGCTTTCCAGAGGTACGGTTGTAATACATTTCGAATTCTGTGTAGATTACGTCGTGTTCACCGCCCAAAAACTAAATTATAGTCCGTCACCTCACATGTGAGCCCTCATCGCCCCTTTGGCTCTCTCCCCTCCCCCCCTCCCCCTACGGTAACCACCAATCCAATCTCCGTTGCTCTGTGCGTGTTCGTCATTGTTTTTATCATGTACTCATGAGTGAGATCACACGGTGTTTTGACTTTCTCCCTCTGATTTATTTCACTTCGCATAATACCCCTCAAGGTCCATCCACGTTGTCACAAATGGCGGATCTCATCGTTTCTTAGGGCCGAGTAGCATTCCATTGTGTATACACACCACATCTTCTCTGTCCATACTTCCCTTGATGGGCACCTAGGTTGCTTTCCAAGTTTTGGCTGTTGTGAATAATGCTGCAGTGAACCTAGGGGTGCATGTGTCTTTCTGCATTGGTGTTTTCCAGTTCTTTGGATAAATACCCAGCAGTGGGCTAGCTGGATCATACATAGGTAGATTGTATTCTTAGTTTTCTGAGGATACTCCATACGGCTTTCCATGGTGGCTGCACCAGTCTGCACTCCCACCAGCAGTGTAGGAGAGTTCCCTTCTCTCCACGTCCTCTCCGACACTTGTCTCCTGTCTTGTTAATTAGAGCCATTCTGACCAGAGGAAGGTGACCTCTCCTTGTAGTTTTGATTTGCCTTCCTCTGATCGCTAATGATGTTGAGCCCCTTTCCATGTGCCTGTTGGCCACCCGTATACCTTCTTTGGAGAAGTCACTGCTCAGATCTTTTGCCCGTCTTTTTAATCGGGTTGTTGATTTTTTGTTGTTGTTGAGCTGTCGGAGTTCTTTCTGTGTTTTGGATATAAACCCTTATCCGATATATGGTTTGCAAGTATCTTCTCCCAGTTGTTAGGTTGTGTTTTGGTTTTGTGGATGGTTTCCTTTGCCGTGCAGAAGATTTTTTTTCACTTTGATGTAGTCCCGTTTGTTCATTTTGTACTTTGTTTCCATTGCCCAGTCAGACGTGGTACTTGAAAGTAGGCTGCTAAGACTGCTGTCAAAGGGCATACTGCCTATGTTTTCTTCTAGACGTTGCATGGTTTCGGGTGTGGCATTGCAGTCAGACCCGAGGAGGCTGCAGTTCCCCGAGAGCGAGCGTGTGGCGGGGCCCCCAGCAGTTCTCCCAGGAGGGTGTCCCTGTCCCTGTCCGCAGTCCACCGCCTGAGTGGGGGGGGGCGGGGGGGTGGGGCTGGGCAGCGGCCAGGGAGCCTCTGGCGGCGGCGCGCGCGCGCGCTGCGCGGGGAGCGCGCACGGCTGCTGGGCCGCCGTCCGGGGAAGGCGTCCGGCCAGCCGCGCCTGCCTGCCCAGAGCCGAGCCCGCGGGAGTCCGGCCGCGCTCTGCTGCTCTCTCCTGGGCCGGGCTCGCCCGTTCCCCCGGCGTCCCTGGGACGCCGCTCCGTGTCCCCGCTGGGCACAGCAGCCCGGCCCTCCACAGCCACGGCCGCTAGCCTGAGGAGGCCCTCCTTCAGCTCCCGCTCTTACCTGCTCGCCGGACACGGACGACCCAGGGCGCCTGCGAAGAGGATTCCATCTGGGAGAGGTACCTGGGGGCGTGGGCCTGGGGGCTGGTGGGAGGCGAGCGTGTCCCTGAGGAATAGGCTGGTGCGCCGAGAGGTGCCCGTCAGGCCGCGGGACAGCTGCGCGGCGCGGCAGCGAGGGGGTCTCTTCGTAGCGCTTCACGCGTTCGTGGGAACCGGGCGTGTGTGCCGGGCACCTGCCCAGGGGCCAGCCTGGGGATGCGGTGCCCGGGAGTCGGGCGCTTGAAGCGGGCGCCCGTGGTCTTGGCTTCTTGGAAGGCCAGACGCGACGTCGGTAACGACACTGGTCTCGATGCGTTCTGAGGGGTGCAGGGTCTCCCTCTTTTCGAGGCTACGTTCCGTTGGGGTTTTCACGAAGCCTGTCGTGGCCCTGAAGCTCAGGCCGGTCAGGGGAAGTGGCCTGTGGAGGGCCGCATATATTCGTGTGCAGAGCCAGTGCTTTCCAAAGGCTTGACTGGGCAGAAGTCTACCTGTTAGGGGTGCAGTGGGGGCTGTCCGGGGAGCATTGTGAGCACAGGTGTGTGTCCCACACTTGAAAGTCTGGCAAAGAAAGCGTGAGGCTGGAGGGTGCTCCGTTCGTTCCCTCCTTCCACAGAAAGTCTGGAGAGTTGGACTTTGGGAATTCCTTTCCTCGGGTCGGTGCGTGTTCAGTGGTCTGGGACACTTGGTGGGCAAGACTGACAGGGTGTTTTGACGTACTGGACCTCGCAGCCTAGTTGGAAAGGACAGATAGGCAGCAACTAATTACTAGGAGATACGTAAAAGCCATTCTGTGTTGAGTGCTGAGAAATACGGCATTTACTGTTAGACTTTGTGACTTAGGCAGTGATGTTGAAGCTGAGAGCAGATGCTAAAGCAAAGGAGGACTTGTGCGGGAGAGCGTTGGGACAGGGCAAGGGAGGAGGATGGCCTGTCAGAGGAGCTGAAAGCATGCCCTGGAGACTGGGGCCGCGTAGGGACTGTAGGGTGGGGAAAAACCAAACTTTTCGATTAAGGCTGGCGCTTTCTATAGGCTTTCGGAGACTAAGCGTGGTGATTCAGCACGTGGACTCTGGAGCCAGACTCTGTCACATGGGTCCTAGCTCTGCCACCTACGGGCTGTGTGAACTTGGGCAAGTTACTGTACCATTCTGTGTGTCAGTTTCCTGATCTGTAAAACCGGGGATGATTATAACACACACTCCATAGGTGAGTGTAAAGGTTAGAGGCTATTTCATGTCCGTAAAGTACTTAGAGCAGTGGTCTGGCCTTCAGTAGGCGTTAGTAGTGGTTGATTAAATAAATGGATAAAATGCATACATAAGTATTCAAGGCTTGGAGGCTGTCCCCTCGTGCAACGTGTGAACTGGAATGGATTACACCCGGCTTTGTTTCCTTTCCAGCTTGCAGTTGCTACTGACCGCATCTGTGGCACTGTGGAATTAGAAATAATCTCCCTCGACTTGGCTGCTCTTGGTAACAGAATCTAATGCTGTCCAGATTATCCCAGGGAAATAAAAGCCTTGTCAGTAGCCTAGTAGGGTCAGGCTTATTTAATAGGTATCGCTTATATTGGTTTGGCTGGTATTTGTTGGTAACTTTTTCTTGGCAGAGCTGCTCGGTTAAAAAAAGTAGATTAGCTGTAAAATAGTTCAGACCCAGGGAAAAGTAGAGAGTCGTGTAAGCAGAGCACGCCTTTCCTTGACTCTCTGTCGAGAGCTTTTGTGACTCCAGCCGCTCTCTGCCTCAGACGCGGTGCCCTCTGCGTGTGCAGTCATCTAAACCGTGCAGGGTCCGGAACCGTGGAGAATCTAAGGCAGTGCAGTCATGCTTTGCTTAACAGTGGGGCTAGGTTCTGAGGAGTGCGTCACGGTCAGGCAATCTCGTGAGCGTGCAAGCACCACGGAGTTCATAAACCTAGATGGCAGAGCCTCCTATACACCTTGGCTCTATGGGACTAATCTTTTGGGACCCCCGTTGTTGACTGAAACGTCCTGATGTAGCGCCTGACGGTACTTCCCAACTCCAAGGGCACGGGAGTGTAGCCTGTGGGGCTCTGTCAAAGAACGGAGACGCTCGAGGCCTACTCTGGACCCACTGACTCAGAATCTACTGGGATAGTTCCCGGCTTTAAAGACCAGCCATAGTCCTCATCTGCAGACATCTCCTCAACGGTTTTCCACACCGGGTTTTCCCTCACCTGAGAAAACAGGCCAAGAGATTGTGAGGATCCATAGTTAGTGTTTTAATCCATTTGGCAGGACTCAGTGTTTTTCACGTTCTGTGATACTGGGATCTGCGTCTTCACTGTCATGTGTTAAACCTTTAAGTCTTGTCCAAAAGTCATGTCATTACCTAGAGAATCCTTCTGTGAATTCCAGGCAGGTTGCCATCTTTCTGCTTCCGCCTCCTCTCCTCACCTTTACAATGGGGAGAATAACGGTAACCTACCTTTTGGATGTGAGGATTAAACGAGACAGTTGGTGCAAAGCAGTCGGCGCAGGATCTGGCACAAAGCGAAGCCTTCAATAAATTATGATTACAGTAGTTTTGACTTCCCTCCAGTCGGAATATAGTCGAGTTGAAGTTCGTGGCTATGTCACAGCTGTGTCTCAGGCTGGTGTCTGCCGCCCTGAGCCAAGCCGTAAAAATCCCTAGAATAACTTTGCAAAAGCCTGTTAGCCTCTTGAGGCTCCTACACTTCTTTATTTTATTTTGTTTTATTTTATTTTATTTTACTTTATTGCAGTGACAGTGGATTCTAACATCACGTAGCTTTCCAGAGGTACGTTGTAATACATTTCGAATTCTGTGTAGATTACGTCGTGTTCACCGCCCAAAAACTAATTATAGTCCGTCACCTCACATGTGAGCCTCATCGCCCCTTTGGCTCTCTCCCCTCCCCCCCTCCCCCTACGGTAACCACCAATCCAATCTCCGTTGCTCTGTGCGTGTTCGTCATTGTTTTTATCATGTACTCATGAGTGAGATCACACGGTGTTTGACTTTCTCCCTCTGATTTATTTCACTTCGCATAATACCCTCAAGGTCCATCCACGTTGTCACAAATGGCCGGATCTCATCGTTTCTTAGGGCCGAGTAGCATTCCATTGTGTATACACACCACATCTTCTCTGTCCATACTTCCCTTGATGGGCACCTAGGTTGCTTCCAAGTTTTGGCTGTTGTGAATAATGCTGCAGTGAACCTAGGGGTGCATGTGTCTTTCTGCATTGGTGTTTTCCAGTTCTTTGGATAAATACCCAGCAGTGGGCTAGCTGGATCATACATATGGTAGATTGTATTCTTAGTTTTCTGAGGATACTCCATACGGCTTTCCATGGTGGCTGCACCAGTCTGCACTCCCACCAGCAGTGTAGGAGAGTTCCCTTCTCTCCACGTCCTCTCCGACACTTGTCTCCTGTCTTGTTAATTAGAGCCATTCTGACCAGAGGAAGGTGACCTCTCCTTGTAGTTTTGATTTGCCTTCCTCTGATCGCTAATGATGTTGAGCCCCTTTCCATGTGCCTGTTGGCCACCCGTATACCTTCTTTGGAGAAGTCACTGCTCAGATCTTTTGCCCGTCTTTTTAATCGGGTTGTTGATTTTTTGTTGTTGTTGAGCTGTCGGAGTTCTTTCTGTGTTTTGGATATAAACCCCTTATCCGATATATGGTTTGCAAGTATCTTCTCCCAGTTGTTAGGTTGTGTTTTGGTTTTGTGGATGGTTTCCTTTGCCGTGCAGAAGATTTTTTTTCACTTTGATGTAGTCCCGTTTGTTCATTTTGTACTTTGTTTCCATTGCCCAGTCAGACGTGGTACTTGAAAGTAGGCTGCTAAGACTGCTGTCAAAGGGCATACTGCCTATGTTTTCTTCTAGACGTTGCATGGTTTCGGGTGTGGCATTGCAGTCAGACCCGAGGAGGCTGCAGTTCCCCGAGAGCGAGCGTGTGGGCGGGGCCCCAGCAGTTCTCCCAGGAGGGTGTCCCTGTCCCTGTCCGCAGTCCACCGCCTGAGTGGGGGGGGCGGGGGGGTGGGGCGGGGCAGCGGCCAGGGAGCCTCTGGGCGGCGGCGCGCGCGCGCGCGCGCGGGGAGCGCGCACGGCTGCTGGGCCGCCGTCCGGGGAGGCGTCGGCCAGCCGCGCCTGCCTGCCCAGAGCCGAGCCCGGCGGAGTCCGGCCGCGCTCTGCTGCTCTCTCCTGGGCCGGGCTCGCCCGTTCCCCCGGCGTCCCTGGACGCCGCTCCGTGTCCCCGCTGGGCACAGCAGCCCGGGCCCTCCACAGCCACGGCCGCTAGCCTGAGGAGGCCCTCCTTCAGCTCCCGCTCTTCCTGCTCGCCGGACACGGACGACCAGGGCGCCTGCGAAGAGGATTCCATCTGGGAGAGGTACCTGGGGGCGTGGGCCTGGGGGCTGGTGGGAGGCGAGCGTGTCCCTGAGGAATAGGCTGGTGCGCCGAGAGGTGCCCGTCAGGCCGCGGGACAGCTGCGCGGCGCGGGCAGCGAGGGGGTCTCTTCGTGCGCTTCACGCGTTCGTGGAACGGGCGGTGTGTGCCGGGCACCTGCCCAGGGGCCAGCCTGGGGATGCGGTGCCCGGGAGTCGGGCGCTGAAGCGGCGCCCGTGGTCTTGGCTTCTTGGAAGGCCAGACGCGACGTCGGTAACGACACTGGTCTCGATGCGTTCTGAGGGGTGCAGGTCTCCCTCTTTTCGAGGCTACGTTCCGTTGGGGTTTTCACGAAGCCTGTCGTGGCCCTGAAGCTCAGGCCGGTTCAGGGGAAGTGGCCTGTGGAGGGCCGCATAATATTCGTGTGCAGAGCCAGTGCTTTCCAAAGGCCTTGACTGGGCAGAAGTCTACCTGTTAGGGGTGCAGTGGGGGCTGTCCGGGGAGCATTGTGAGCACAGGTGTGTGTCCCACACTTGAAAGTCTGGCAAAGAAAGCGTGAGGCTGGAGGGTGCTCCGTTCGTTCCCTCCTTCCACAGAAAGTCTGGAGAGTTGACTTTGGGACTTCCTTTCCTCGGGTCGGTGCGTGTTCAGTGGTCTGGACACTTGGTGGGCAAGACTGACAGGGTGTTTGACGTACTGGACCTCGCAGCCTAGTTGGAAAGGACAGATAGGCAGCAACTAATTACCTAGGAGCTACGTAAAAGCCATTCTGTGTTGAGTGCTGAGAAATACGGCATTTACTGTTAGACTTTGTGACTTAGGCAGTGATGTTGAAGCTGAGAGCAGATGCCTAAAAGCAAAGGAGGACTTGTGCGGGAGAGCGTTGGGACAGGGCAAGGGAGGAGGATGGCCTGTCAGAGGAGCTGAAAGCATGCCCTGGAGACTGGGGCCGCGTAGGGACTGTAGGGTGGGGAAAACCAAACTTTTCGATTAAGGCTGGCGCTTTCTATAGGCTTTCGGAGACTAAGCGTGGTGATTCAGCACGTGGACTCTGGAGCCAGACTCTGTCACATGGGTCCTAGCTCTGCCACCTACGGGCTGTGTGAACTTGGGCAAGTTACTGTACCATTCTGTGTGTCAGTTTCCTGATCTGTAAAACGGGGATGATTATAACACACACTCCATAGGTGAGTGTAAAGGTTAGAGGCTATTTCATGTCCGTAAAGTACTTAGAGCAGTGTCTGGCCTTCAGTAGGCGTTAGTAGTGGTTGATTAAATAAATGGATAAATGCATACATAAGTATTCAAGGCTTGGAGGCTGTCCCTCGTGCAACGTGTGAACTGGAATGGATTACACCCGGCTTTGTTTCCTTTCCAGCTTGCAGTTGCTACTGACCGCATCTGTGGCACTGTGGAATTAGAAATAATCTCCCTCGACTTGGCTGCTCTTGGTAACAGAATCTAATGCTGTCCAGATTATCCCAGGGAAATAAAAGCCTTGTCAGTAGCCTAGTAGGGTCAGGCTTATTTAATAGGTATCGCTTATATTGGTTTGGCTGGTATTTGTTGGTAACTTTTTCTTGGCAAAGCTGCTCGGTTAAAAAAAGTAGATTAGCTGTAAAATAGTTCAGACCCAGAGAAAAGTAGAGAGTCGTGTAAGCAGAGCACGCCTTTCCTTGACTCTCTGTCGAGAGCTTTTGTGACTCCAGCCGCTCTCTGCCTCAGACGCGGTGCCCTCTGCGTGTGCAGTCATCTAAACCGTGCAGGGTCCGGAACCGTGGAGAATCTAAGGCAGTGCAGTCATGCTTTGCTTAACAGTGGGGCTAGGTTCTGAGGAGTGCGTCACGGTCAGGCAATCTCGTGAGCGTGCAAGCACCACGGAGTTCATAAACCTAGATGGCAGAGCCTCCTATACACCTTGGCTCTATGGGACTAATCTTTTGGGACCCCCGTTGTTGACTGAAACGTCCTGATGTAGCGCCTGACGGTACTTCCCAACTCCAAGGGCACGGGAGTGTAGCCTGTGGGGCTCTGTCAAAGAACGGAGACGCTCGAGGCCTACTCTGGACCCACTGACTCAGAATCTACTGGGATAGTTCCCGGCTTTAAAGACCAGCCATAGTCCTCATCTGCAGACATCTCCTCAACGGTTTTCCACACCGGGTTTTCCCTCACCTGAGAAAACAGGCCAAGAGATTGTGAGGATCCATAGTTAGTGTTTTAATCCATTTGGCAGGACTCAGTGTTTTTCACGTTCTGTGATACTGGGATCTGCGTCTTCACTGTCATGTGTTAAACCTTTAAGTCTTGTCCAAAAGTCATGTCATTACCTAGAGAATCCTTCTGTGAATTCCAGGCAGGTTGCCATCTTTCTGCTTCCGCCTCCTCTCCTCACCTTTACAATGGGGAGAATAACGGTAACCTACCTTTTGGATGTGAGGATTAAACGAGACAGTTGGTGCAAAGCAGTCGGCGCAGGATCTGGCACAAAGCGAAGCCTTCAATAAATTATGATTACAGTAGTTTTGACTTCCCTCCAGTCGGAATATAGTCGAGTTGAAGTTCGTGGCTATGTCACAGCTGTGTCTCAGGCTGGTGTCTGCCGCCCTGAGCCAAGCCGTAAAAATCCCTAGAATAACTTTGCAAAAGCCTGTTAGCCTCTTGAGGCTCCTACACTTCTTTATTTTATTTTGTTTTATTTTATTTTATTTTACTTTATTGCAGTGACAGTGGATTCTAACATCACGTAGCTTTCCAGAGGTACGTTGTAATACATTTCGAATTCTGTGTAGATTACGTCGTGTTCACCGCCCAAAAACTAATTATAGTCCGTCACCTCACATGTGAGCCTCATCGCCCCTTTGGCTCTCTCCCCTCCCCCCCTCCCCCTACGGTAACCACCAATCCAATCTCCGTTGCTCTGTGCGTGTTCGTCATTGTTTTTATCATGTACTCATGAGTGAGATCACACGGTGTTTGACTTTCTCCCTCTGATTTATTTCACTTCGCATAATACCCTCAAGGTCCATCCACGTTGTCACAAATGGCCGGATCTCATCGTTTCTTAGGGCCGAGTAGCATTCCATTGTGTATACACACCACATCTTCTCTGTCCATACTTCCCTTGATGGGCACCTAGGTTGCTTCCAAGTTTTGGCTGTTGTGAATAATGCTGCAGTGAACCTAGGGGTGCATGTGTCTTTCTGCATTGGTGTTTTCCAGTTCTTTGGATAAATACCCAGCAGTGGGCTAGCTGGATCATACATATGGTAGATTGTATTCTTAGTTTTCTGAGGATACTCCATACGGCTTTCCATGGTGGCTGCACCAGTCTGCACTCCCACCAGCAGTGTAGGAGAGTTCCCTTCTCTCCACATCCTCTCCGACACTTGTCTCCTGTCTTGTTAATTAGAGCCATTCTGACCAGAGGAAGGTGACCTCTCCTTGTAGTTTTGATTTGCCTTCCTCTGATCGCTAATGATGTTGAGCCCCTTTCCATATGCCTGTTGGCCACCCGTATACCTTCTTTGGAGAAGTCACTGCTCAGATCTTTTGCCCGTCTTTTTAATCGGGTTGTTGATTTTTTGTTGTTGTTGAGCTGTCGGAGTTCTTTCTGTGTTTTGGATATAAACCCCTTATCCGATATATGGTTTGCAAGTATCTTCTCCCAGTTGTTAGGTTGTGTTTTGGTTTTGTGGATGGTTTCCTTTGCCGTGCAGAAGATTTTTTTTCACTTTGATGTAGTCCCGTTTGTTCATTTTGTACTTTGTTTCCATTGCCCAGTCAGACGTGGTACTTGAAAGTAGGCTGCTAAGACTGCTGTCAAAGGGCATACTGCCTATGTTTTCTTCTAGACGTTGCATGGTTTCGGGTGTGGCATTGCAGTCAGACCCGAGGAGGCTGCAGTTCCCCGAGAGCGAGCGTGTGGGCGGGGCCCCAGCAGTTCTCCCAGGAGGGTGTCCCTGTCCCTGTCCGCAGTCCACCGCCTGAGTGGGGGGGGCGGGGGGGTGGGGCGGGGCAGCGGCCAGGGAGCCTCTGGGCGGCGGCGCGCGCGCGCGCGCGCGGGGAGCGCGCACGGCTGCTGGGCCGCCGTCCGGGGAGGCGTCGGCCAGCCGCGCCTGCCTGCCCAGAGCCGAGCCCGGCGGAGTCCGGCCGCGCTCTGCTGCTCTCTCCTGGGCCGGGCTCGCCCGTTCCCCCGGCGTCCCTGGACGCCGCTCCGTGTCCCCGCTGGGCACAGCAGCCCGGGCCCTCCACAGCCACGGCCGCTAGCCTGAGGAGGCCCTCCTTCAGCTCCCGCTCTTCCTGCTCGCCGGACACGGACGACCAGGGCGCCTGCGAAGAGGATTCCATCTGGGAGAGGTACCTGGGGGCGTGGGCCTGGGGGCTGGTGGGAGGCGAGCGTGTCCCTGAGGAATAGGCTGGTGCGCCGAGAGGTGCCCGTCAGGCCGCGGGACAGCTGCGCGGCGCGGGCAGCGAGGGGGTCTCTTCGTGCGCTTCACGCGTTCGTGGAACGGGCGGTGTGTGCCGGGCACCTGCCCAGGGGCCAGCCTGGGGATGCGGTGCCCGGGAGTCGGGCGCTGAAGCGGCGCCCGTGGTCTTGGCTTCTTGGAAGGCCAGACGCGACGTCGGTAACGACACTGGTCTCGATGCGTTCTGAGGGGTGCAGGTCTCCCTCTTTTCGAGGCTACGTTCCGTTGGGGTTTTCACGAAGCCTGTCGTGGCCCTGAAGCTCAGGCCGGTTCAGGGGAAGTGGCCTGTGGAGGGCCGCATAATATTCGTGTGCAGAGCCAGTGCTTTCCAAAGGCCTTGACTGGGCAGAAGTCTACCTGTTAGGGGTGCAGTGGGGGCTGTCCGGGGAGCATTGTGAGCACAGGTGTGTGTCCCACACTTGAAAGTCTGGCAAAGAAAGCGTGAGGCTGGAGGGTGCTCCGTTCGTTCCCTCCTTCCACAGAAAGTCTGGAGAGTTGACTTTGGGACTTCCTTTCCTCGGGTCGGTGCGTGTTCAGTGGTCTGGACACTTGGTGGGCAAGACTGACAGGGTGTTTGACGTACTGGACCTCGCAGCCTAGTTGGAAAGGACAGATAGGCAGCAACTAATTACCTAGGAGATACGTAAAAGCCATTCTGTGTTGAGTGCTGAGAAATACGGCATTTACTGTTAGACTTTGTGACTTAGGCAGTGATGTTTAAGCTGAGAGCAGATGCCTAAAAGCAAAGGAGGACTTGTGCGGGAGAGCGTTGGGACAGGGCAAGGGAGGAGGATGGCCTGTCAGAGGAGCTGAAAGCATGCCCTGGAGACTGGGGCCGCGTAGGGACTGTAGGGTGGGGAAAACCAAACTTTTCGATTAAGGCTGGCGCTTTCTATAGGCTTTCGGAGACTAAGCGTGGTGATTCAGCACGTGGACTCTGGAGCCAGACTCTGTCACATGGGTCCTAGCTCTGCCACCTACGGGCTGTGTGAACTTGGGCAAGTTACTGTACCATTCTGTGTGTCAGTTTCCTGATCTGTAAAACGGGGATGATTATAACACACACTCCATAGGTGAGTGTAAAGGTTAGAGGCTATTTCATGTCCGTAAAGTACTTAGAGCAGTGTCTGGCCTTCAGTAGGCGTTAGTAGTGGTTGATTAAATAAATGGATAAATGCATACATAAGTATTCAAGGCTTGGAGGCTGTCCCTCGTGCAACGTGTGAACTGGAATGGATTACACCCGGCTTTGTTTCCTTTCCAGCTTGCAGTTGCTACTGACCGCATCTGTGGCACTGTGGAATTAGAAATAATCTCCCTCGACTTGGCTGCTCTTGGTAACAGAATCTAATGCTGTCCAGATTATCCCAGGGAAATAAAAGCCTTGTCAGTAGCCTAGTAGGGTCAGGCTTATTTAATAGGTATCGCTTATATTGGTTTGGCTGGTATTTGTTGGTAACTTTTTCTTGGCAGAGCTGCTCGGTTAAAAAAAGTAGATTAGCTGTAAAATAGTTCAGACCCAGGGAAAAGTAGAGAGTCGTGTAAGCAGAGCACGCCTTTCCTTGACTCTCTGTCGAGAGCTTTTGTGACTCCAGCCGCTCTCTGCCTCAGACGCGGTGCCCTCTGCGTGTGCAGTCATCTAAACCGTGCAGGGTCCGGAACCGTGGAGAATCTAAGGCAGTGCAGTCATGCTTTGCTTAACAGTGGGGCTAGGTTCTGAGGAGTGCGTCACGGTCAGGCAATCTCGTGAGCGTGCAAGCACCACGGAGTTCATAAACCTAGATGGCAGAGCCTCCTATACACCTTGGCTCTATGGGACTAATCTTTTGGGACCCCCGTTGTTGACTGAAACGTCCTGATGTAGCGCCTGACGGTACTTCCCAACTCCAAGGGCACGGGAGTGTAGCCTGTGGGGCTCTGTCAAAGAACGGAGACGCTCGAGGCCTACTCTGGACCCACTGACTCAGAATCTACTGGGATAGTTCCCGGCTTTAAAGACCAGCCATAGTCCTCATCTGCAGACATCTCCTCAACGGTTTTCCACACCGGGTTTTCCCTCACCTGAGAAAACAGGCCAAGAGATTGTGAGGATCCATAGTTAGTGTTTTAATCCATTTGGCAGGACTCAGTGTTTTTCACGTTCTGTGATACTGGGATCTGCGTCTTCACTGTCATGTGTTAAACCTTTAAGTCTTGTCCAAAAGTCATGTCATTACCTAGAGAATCCTTCTGTGAATTCCAGGCAGGTTGCCATCTTTCTGCTTCCGCCTCCTCTCCTCACCTTTACAATGGGGAGAATAACGGTAACCTACCTTTTGGATGTGAGGATTAAACGAGACAGTTGGTGCAAAGCAGTCGGCGCAGGATCTGGCACAAAGCGAAGCCTTCAATAAATTATGATTACAGTAGTTTTGACTTCCCTCCAGTCGGAATATAGTCGAGTTGAAGTTCGTGGCTATGTCACAGCTGTGTCTCAGGCTGGTGTCTGCCGCCCTGAGCCAAGCCGTAAAAATCCCTAGAATAACTTTGCAAAAGCCTGTTAGCCTCTTGAGGCTCCTACACTTCTTTATTTTATTTTGTTTTATTTTATTTTATTTTACTTTATTGCAGTGACAGTGGATTCTAACATCACGTAGCTTTCCAGAGGTACGTTGTAATACATTTCGAATTCTGTGTAGATTACGTCGTGTTCACCGCCCAAAAACTAATTATAGTCCGTCACCTCACATGTGAGCCTCATCGCCCCTTTGGCTCTCTCCCCTCCCCCCCTCCCCCTACGGTAACCACCAATCCAATCTCCGTTGCTCTGTGCGTGTTCGTCATTGTTTTTATCATGTACTCATGAGTGAGATCACACGGTGTTTGACTTTCTCCCTCTGATTTATTTCACTTCGCATAATACCCTCAAGGTCCATCCACGTTGTCACAAATGGCCGGATCTCATCGTTTCTTAGGGCCGAGTAGCATTCCATTGTGTATACACACCACATCTTCTCTGTCCATACTTCCCTTGATGGGCACCTAGGTTGCTTCCAAGTTTTGGCTGTTGTGAATAATGCTGCAGTGAACCTAGGGGTGCATGTGTCTTTCTGCATTGGTGTTTTCCAGTTCTTTGGATAAATACCCAGCAGTGGGCTAGCTGGATCATACATATGGTAGATTGTATTCTTAGTTTTCTGAGGATACTCCATACGGCTTTCCATGGTGGCTGCACCAGTCTGCACTCCCACCAGCAGTGTAGGAGAGTTCCCTTCTCTCCACATCCTCTCCGACACTTGTCTCCTGTCTTGTTAATTAGAGCCATTCTGACCAGAGGAAGGTGACCTCTCCTTGTAGTTTTGATTTGCCTTCCTCTGATCGCTAATGATGTTGAGCCCCTTTCCATATGCCTGTTGGCCACCCGTATACCTTCTTTGGAGAAGTCACTGCTCAGATCTTTTGCCCGTCTTTTTAATCGGGTTGTTGATTTTTTGTTGTTGTTGAGCTGTCGGAGTTCTTTCTGTGTTTTGGATATAAACCCCTTATCCGATATATGGTTTGCAAGTATCTTCTCCCAGTTGTTAGGTTGTGTTTTGGTTTTGTGGATGGTTTCCTTTGCCGTGCAGAAGATTTTTTTTCACTTTGATGTAGTCCCGTTTGTTCATTTTGTACTTTGTTTCCATTGCCCAGTCAGACGTGGTACTTGAAAGTAGGCTGCTAAGACTGCTGTCAAAGGGCATACTGCCTATGTTTTCTTCTAGACGTTGCATGGTTTCGGGTGTGGCATTGCAGTCAGACCCGAGGAGGCTGCAGTTCCCCGAGAGCGAGCGTGTGGGCGGGGCCCCAGCAGTTCTCCCAGGAGGGTGTCCCTGTCCCTGTCCGCAGTCCACCGCCTGAGTGGGGGGGGCGGGGGGGTGGGGCGGGGCAGCGGCCAGGGAGCCTCTGGGCGGCGGCGCGCGCGCGCGCGCGCGGGGAGCGCGCACGGCTGCTGGGCCGCCGTCCGGGGAGGCGTCGGCCAGCCGCGCCTGCCTGCCCAGAGCCGAGCCCGGCGGAGTCCGGCCGCGCTCTGCTGCTCTCTCCTGGGCCGGGCTCGCCCGTTCCCCCGGCGTCCCTGGACGCCGCTCCGTGTCCCCGCTGGGCACAGCAGCCCGGGCCCTCCACAGCCACGGCCGCTAGCCTGAGGAGGCCCTCCTTCAGCTCCCGCTCTTCCTGCTCGCCGGACACGGACGACCAGGGCGCCTGCGAAGAGGATTCCATCTGGGAGAGGTACCTGGGGGCGTGGGCCTGGGGGCTGGTGGGAGGCGAGCGTGTCCCTGAGGAATAGGCTGGTGCGCCGAGAGGTGCCCGTCAGGCCGCGGGACAGCTGCGCGGCGCGGGCAGCGAGGGGGTCTCTTCGTGCGCTTCACGCGTTCGTGGAACGGGCGGTGTGTGCCGGGCACCTGCCCAGGGGCCAGCCTGGGGATGCGGTGCCCGGGAGTCGGGCGCTGAAGCGGCGCCCGTGGTCTTGGCTTCTTGGAAGGCCAGACGCGACGTCGGTAACGACACTGGTCTCGATGCGTTCTGAGGGGTGCAGGTCTCCCTCTTTTCGAGGCTACGTTCCGTTGGGGTTTTCACGAAGCCTGTCGTGGCCCTGAAGCTCAGGCCGGTTCAGGGGAAGTGGCCTGTGGAGGGCCGCATAATATTCGTGTGCAGAGCCAGTGCTTTCCAAAGGCCTTGACTGGGCAGAAGTCTACCTGTTAGGGGTGCAGTGGGGGCTGTCCGGGGAGCATTGTGAGCACAGGTGTGTGTCCCACACTTGAAAGTCTGGCAAAGAAAGCGTGAGGCTGGAGGGTGCTCCGTTCGTTCCCTCCTTCCACAGAAAGTCTGGAGAGTTGACTTTGGGACTTCCTTTCCTCGGGTCGGTGCGTGTTCAGTGGTCTGGACACTTGGTGGGCAAGACTGACAGGGTGTTTGACGTACTGGACCTCGCAGCCTAGTTGGAAAGGACAGATAGGCAGCAACTAATTACCTAGGAGCTACGTAAAAGCCATTCTGTGTTGAGTGCTGAGAAATACGGCATTTACTGTTAGACTTTGTGACTTAGGCAGTGATGTTGAAGCTGAGAGCAGATGCCTAAAAGCAAAGGAGGACTTGTGCGGGAGAGCGTTGGGACAGGGCAAGGGAGGAGGATGGCCTGTCAGAGGAGCTGAAAGCATGCCCTGGAGACTGGGGCCGCGTAGGGACTGTAGGGTGGGGAAAACCAAACTTTTCGATTAAGGCTGGCGCTTTCTATAGGCTTTCGGAGACTAAGCGTGGTGATTCAGCACGTGGACTCTGGAGCCAGACTCTGTCACATGGGTCCTAGCTCTGCCACCTACGGGCTGTGTGAACTTGGGCAAGTTACTGTACCATTCTGTGTGTCAGTTTCCTGATCTGTAAAACGGGGATGATTATAACACACACTCCATAGGTGAGTGTAAAGGTTAGAGGCTATTTCATGTCCGTAAAGTACTTAGAGCAGTGTCTGGCCTTCAGTAGGCGTTAGTAGTGGTTGATTAAATAAATGGATAAATGCATACATAAGTATTCAAGGCTTGGAGGCTGTCCCTCGTGCAACGTGTGAACTGGAATGGATTACACCCGGCTTTGTTTCCTTTCCAGCTTGCAGTTGCTACTGACCGCATCTGTGGCACTGTGGAATTAGAAATAATCTCCCTCGACTTGGCTGCTCTTGGTAACAGAATCTAATGCTGTCCAGATTATCCCAGGGAAATAAAAGCCTTGTCAGTAGCCTAGTAGGGTCAGGCTTATTTAATAGGTATCGCTTATATTGGTTTGGCTGGTATTTGTTGGTAACTTTTTCTTGGCAAAGCTGCTCGGTTAAAAAAAGTAGATTAGCTGTAAAATAGTTCAGACCCAGAGAAAAGTAGAGAGTCGTGTAAGCAGAGCACGCCTTTCCTTGACTCTCTGTCGAGAGCTTTTGTGACTCCAGCCGCTCTCTGCCTCAGACGCGGTGCCCTCTGCGTGTGCAGTCATCTAAACCGTGCAGGGTCCGGAACCGTGGAGAATCTAAGGCAGTGCAGTCATGCTTTGCTTAACAGTGGGGCTAGGTTCTGAGGAGTGCGTCACGGTCAGGCAATCTCGTGAGCGTGCAAGCACCACGGAGTTCATAAACCTAGATGGCAGAGCCTCCTATACACCTTGGCTCTATGGGACTAATCTTTTGGGACCCCCGTTGTTGACTGAAACGTCCTGATGTAGCGCCTGACGGTACTTCCCAACTCCAAGGGCACGGGAGTGTAGCCTGTGGGGCTCTGTCAAAGAACGGAGACGCTCGAGGCCTACTCTGGACCCACTGACTCAGAATCTACTGGGATAGTTCCCGGCTTTAAAGACCAGCCATAGTCCTCATCTGCAGACATCTCCTCAACGGTTTTCCACACCGGGTTTTCCCTCACCTGAGAAAACAGGCCAAGAGATTGTGAGGATCCATAGTTAGTGTTTTAATCCATTTGGCAGGACTCAGTGTTTTTCACGTTCTGTGATACTGGGATCTGCGTCTTCACTGTCATGTGTTAAACCTTTAAGTCTTGTCCAAAAGTCATGTCATTACCTAGAGAATCCTTCTGTGAATTCCAGGCAGGTTGCCATCTTTCTGCTTCCGCCTCCTCTCCTCACCTTTACAATGGGGAGAATAACGGTAACCTACCTTTTGGATGTGAGGATTAAACGAGACAGTTGGTGCAAAGCAGTCGGCGCAGGATCTGGCACAAAGCGAAGCCTTCAATAAATTATGATTACAGTAGTTTTGACTTCCCTCCAGTCGGAATATAGTCGAGTTGAAGTTCGTGGCTATGTCACAGCTGTGTCTCAGGCTGGTGTCTGCCGCCCTGAGCCAAGCCGTAAAAATCCCTAGAATAACTTTGCAAAAGCCTGTTAGCCTCTTGAGGCTCCTACACTTCTTTATTTTATTTTGTTTTATTTTATTTTATTTTACTTTATTGCAGTGACAGTGGATTCTAACATCACGTAGCTTTCCAGAGGTACGTTGTAATACATTTCGAATTCTGTGTAGATTACGTCGTGTTCACCGCCCAAAAACTAATTATAGTCCGTCACCTCACATGTGAGCCTCATCGCCCCTTTGGCTCTCTCCCCTCCCCCCCTCCCCCTACGGTAACCACCAATCCAATCTCCGTTGCTCTGTGCGTGTTCGTCATTGTTTTTATCATGTACTCATGAGTGAGATCACACGGTGTTTGACTTTCTCCCTCTGATTTATTTCACTTCGCATAATACCCTCAAGGTCCATCCACGTTGTCACAAATGGCCGGATCTCATCGTTTCTTAGGGCCGAGTAGCATTCCATTGTGTATACACACCACATCTTCTCTGTCCATACTTCCCTTGATGGGCACCTAGGTTGCTTCCAAGTTTTGGCTGTTGTGAATAATGCTGCAGTGAACCTAGGGGTGCATGTGTCTTTCTGCATTGGTGTTTTCCAGTTCTTTGGATAAATACCCAGCAGTGGGCTAGCTGGATCATACATATGGTAGATTGTATTCTTAGTTTTCTGAGGATACTCCATACGGCTTTCCATGGTGGCTGCACCAGTCTGCACTCCCACCAGCAGTGTAGGAGAGTTCCCTTCTCTCCACATCCTCTCCGACACTTGTCTCCTGTCTTGTTAATTAGAGCCATTCTGACCAGAGGAAGGTGACCTCTCCTTGTAGTTTTGATTTGCCTTCCTCTGATCGCTAATGATGTTGAGCCCCTTTCCATATGCCTGTTGGCCACCCGTATACCTTCTTTGGAGAAGTCACTGCTCAGATCTTTTGCCCGTCTTTTTAATCGGGTTGTTGATTTTTTGTTGTTGTTGAGCTGTCGGAGTTCTTTCTGTGTTTTGGATATAAACCCCTTATCCGATATATGGTTTGCAAGTATCTTCTCCCAGTTGTTAGGTTGTGTTTTGGTTTTGTGGATGGTTTCCTTTGCCGTGCAGAAGATTTTTTTTCACTTTGATGTAGTCCCGTTTGTTCATTTTGTACTTTGTTTCCATTGCCCAGTCAGACGTGGTACTTGAAAGTAGGCTGCTAAGACTGCTGTCAAAGGGCATACTGCCTATGTTTTCTTCTAGACGTTGCATGGTTTCGGGTGTGGCATTGCAGTCAGACCCGAGGAGGCTGCAGTTCCCCGAGAGCGAGCGTGTGGGCGGGGCCCCAGCAGTTCTCCCAGGAGGGTGTCCCTGTCCCTGTCCGCAGTCCACCGCCTGAGTGGGGGGGGCGGGGGGGTGGGGCGGGGCAGCGGCCAGGGAGCCTCTGGGCGGCGGCGCGCGCGCGCGCGCGCGGGGAGCGCGCACGGCTGCTGGGCCGCCGTCCGGGGAGGCGTCGGCCAGCCGCGCCTGCCTGCCCAGAGCCGAGCCCGGCGGAGTCCGGCCGCGCTCTGCTGCTCTCTCCTGGGCCGGGCTCGCCCGTTCCCCCGGCGTCCCTGGACGCCGCTCCGTGTCCCCGCTGGGCACAGCAGCCCGGGCCCTCCACAGCCACGGCCGCTAGCCTGAGGAGGCCCTCCTTCAGCTCCCGCTCTTCCTGCTCGCCGGACACGGACGACCAGGGCGCCTGCGAAGAGGATTCCATCTGGGAGAGGTACCTGGGGGCGTGGGCCTGGGGGCTGGTGGGAGGCGAGCGTGTCCCTGAGGAATAGGCTGGTGCGCCGAGAGGTGCCCGTCAGGCCGCGGGACAGCTGCGCGGCGCGGGCAGCGAGGGGGTCTCTTCGTGCGCTTCACGCGTTCGTGGAACGGGCGGTGTGTGCCGGGCACCTGCCCAGGGGCCAGCCTGGGGATGCGGTGCCCGGGAGTCGGGCGCTGAAGCGGCGCCCGTGGTCTTGGCTTCTTGGAAGGCCAGACGCGACGTCGGTAACGACACTGGTCTCGATGCGTTCTGAGGGGTGCAGGTCTCCCTCTTTTCGAGGCTACGTTCCGTTGGGGTTTTCACGAAGCCTGTCGTGGCCCTGAAGCTCAGGCCGGTTCAGGGGAAGTGGCCTGTGGAGGGCCGCATAATATTCGTGTGCAGAGCCAGTGCTTTCCAAAGGCCTTGACTGGGCAGAAGTCTACCTGTTAGGGGTGCAGTGGGGGCTGTCCGGGGAGCATTGTGAGCACAGGTGTGTGTCCCACACTTGAAAGTCTGGCAAAGAAAGCGTGAGGCTGGAGGGTGCTCCGTTCGTTCCCTCCTTCCACAGAAAGTCTGGAGAGTTGACTTTGGGACTTCCTTTCCTCGGGTCGGTGCGTGTTCAGTGGTCTGGACACTTGGTGGGCAAGACTGACAGGGTGTTTGACGTACTGGACCTCGCAGCCTAGTTGGAAAGGACAGATAGGCAGCAACTAATTACCTAGGAGCTACGTAAAAGCCATTCTGTGTTGAGTGCTGAGAAATACGGCATTTACTGTTAGACTTTGTGACTTAGGCAGTGATGTTGAAGCTGAGAGCAGATGCCTAAAAGCAAAGGAGGACTTGTGCGGGAGAGCGTTGGGACAGGGCAAGGGAGGAGGATGGCCTGTCAGAGGAGCTGAAAGCATGCCCTGGAGACTGGGGCCGCGTAGGGACTGTAGGGTGGGGAAAACCAAACTTTTCGATTAAGGCTGGCGCTTTCTATAGGCTTTCGGAGACTAAGCGTGGTGATTCAGCACGTGGACTCTGGAGCCAGACTCTGTCACATGGGTCCTAGCTCTGCCACCTACGGGCTGTGTGAACTTGGGCAAGTTACTGTACCATTCTGTGTGTCAGTTTCCTGATCTGTAAAACGGGGATGATTATAACACACACTCCATAGGTGAGTGTAAAGGTTAGAGGCTATTTCATGTCCGTAAAGTACTTAGAGCAGTGTCTGGCCTTCAGTAGGCGTTAGTAGTGGTTGATTAAATAAATGGATAAATGCATACATAAGTATTCAAGGCTTGGAGGCTGTCCCTCGTGCAACGTGTGAACTGGAATGGATTACACCCGGCTTTGTTTCCTTTCCAGCTTGCAGTTGCTACTGACCGCATCTGTGGCACTGTGGAATTAGAAATAATCTCCCTCGACTTGGCTGCTCTTGGTAACAGAATCTAATGCTGTCCAGATTATCCCAGGGAAATAAAAGCCTTGTCAGTAGCCTAGTAGGGTCAGGCTTATTTAATAGGTATCGCTTATATTGGTTTGGCTGGTATTTGTTGGTAACTTTTTCTTGGCAAAGCTGCTCGGTTAAAAAAAGTAGATTAGCTGTAAAATAGTTCAGACCCAGGGAAAAGTAGAGAGTCGTGTAAGCAGAGCACGCCTTTCCTTGACTCTCTGTCGAGAGCTTTTGTGACTCCAGCCGCTCTCTGCCTCAGACGCGGTGCCCTCTGCGTGTGCAGTCATCTAAACCGTGCAGGGTCCGGAACCGTGGAGAATCTAAGGCAGTGCAGTCATGCTTTGCTTAACAGTGGGGCTAGGTTCTGAGGAGTGCGTCACGGTCAGGCAATCTCGTGAGCGTGCAAGCACCACGGAGTTCATAAACCTAGATGGCAGAGCCTCCTATACACCTTGGCTCTATGGGACTAATCTTTTGGGACCCCCGTTGTTGACTGAAACGTCCTGATGTAGCGCCTGACGGTACTTCCCAACTCCAAGGGCACGGGAGTGTAGCCTGTGGGGCTCTGTCAAAGAACGGAGACGCTCGAGGCCTACTCTGGACCCACTGACTCAGAATCTACTGGGATAGTTCCCGGCTTTAAAGACCAGCCATAGTCCTCATCTGCAGACATCTCCTCAACGGTTTTCCACACCGGGTTTTCCCTCACCTGAGAAAACAGGCCAAGAGATTGTGAGGATCCATAGTTAGTGTTTTAATCCATTTGGCAGGACTCAGTGTTTTTCACGTTCTGTGATACTGGGATCTGCGTCTTCACTGTCATGTGTTAAACCTTTAAGTCTTGTCCAAAAGTCATGTCATTACCTAGAGAATCCTTCTGTGAATTCCAGGCAGGTTGCCATCTTTCTGCTTCCGCCTCCTCTCCTCACCTTTACAATGGGGAGAATAACGGTAACCTACCTTTTGGATGTGAGGATTAAACGAGACAGTTGGTGCAAAGCAGTCGGCGCAGGATCTGGCACAAAGCGAAGCCTTCAATAAATTATGATTACAGTAGTTTTGACTTCCCTCCAGTCGGAATATAGTCGAGTTGAAGTTCGTGGCTATGTCACAGCTGTGTCTCAGGCTGGTGTCTGCCGCCCTGAGCCAAGCCGTAAAAATCCCTAGAATAACTTTGCAAAAGCCTGTTAGCCTCTTGAGGCTCCTACACTTCTTTATTTTATTTTGTTTTATTTTATTTTATTTTACTTTATTGCAGTGACAGTGGATTCTAACATCACGTAGCTTTCCAGAGGTACGTTGTAATACATTTCGAATTCTGTGTAGATTACGTCGTGTTCACCGCCCAAAAACTAATTATAGTCCGTCACACTCACATGTGAGCCTCATCGCCCCTTTGGCTCTCTCCCCTCCCCCCCCTCCCCCTACGGTAACCACCAATCCAATCTCCGTTGCTCTGTGCGTGTTCGTCATTGTTTTTATCATGTACTCATGAGTGAGATCACACGGTGTTTGACTTTCTCCCTCTGATTTATTTCACTTCGCATAATACCCTCAAGGTCCATCCACGTTGTCACAAATGGCCGGATCTCATCGTTTCTTAGGGCCGAGTAGCATTCCATTGTGTATACACACCACATCTTCTCTGTCCATACTTCCCTTGATGGGCACCTAGGTTGCTTCCAAGTTTTGGCTGTTGTGAATAATGCTGCAGTGAACCTAGGGGTGCATGTGTCTTTCTGCATTGGTGTTTTCCAGTTCTTTGGATAAATACCCAGCAGTGGGCTAGCTGGATCATACATATGGTAGATTGTATTCTTAGTTTTCTGAGGATACTCCATACGGCTTTCCATGGTGGCTGCACCAGTCTGCACTCCCACCAGCAGTGTAGGAGAGTTCCCTTCTCTCCACGTCCTCTCCGGACACCTTGTCTCCTGTCTTGTTAATTAGAGCCATTCTGACCAGAGGAAGGTGACCTCTCCTTGTAGTTTTGATTTGCCTTCCTCTGATCGCTAATGATGTTGAGCCCCTTTCCATGTGCCTGTTGGCCACCCGTATACCTTCTTTGGAGAAGTCACTGCTCAGATCTTTTGCCCGTCTTTTAATCGGGTTGTTGATTTTTTGTTGTTGTTGAGCTGTCGGAGTTCTTTCTGTGTTTTGGATATAAACCCCTTATCCGATATATGGTTTGCAAGTATCTTCTCCCAGTTGTTAGGTTGTGTTTTGGTTTTGTGGATGGTTTCCTTTGCCGTGCAGAAGATTTTTTTTTCACTTTGATGTAGTCCCGTTTGTTCATTTTGTACTTTGTTTCCATTGCCCAGTCAGACGTGGTACTTGAAAGTAGGCTGCTAAGACTGCTGTCAAAGGGCATACTGCCTATGTTTTCTTCTAGACGTTGCATGGTTTCGGGTGTGGCATTGCAGTCAGACCCGAGGAGGCTGCAGTTTCCCCGAGAGCGAGCGTGTGGGCGGGGCCCCAGCAGTTCTCCCAGGAGGGTGTCCCTGTCCCTGTCCGCAGTCCACCGCCTGAGTGGGGGGGGCGGGGGGGTGGGGCGGGGCAGCGGCCAGGGAGCCTCTGGGCGGCGGCGCGCGCTGCGCGCAGCGCGGGGAGCGCGCACGGCTGCTGGGCCGCCGTCCGGGGAGGCGTCGGCCAGCCGCGCCTGCCTGCCCAGAGCCGAGCCCGGCGAGTCCGGCCGCGCTCTGCTGCTCTCTCCTGGGGCCGGGCTCGCCCGTTTCCCCCGGCGTCCCTGGACGCCGCTCCGTGTCCCCGCTGGGCACAGCAGCCCCGGGCCCTCCACAGCCACGGCCGCTAGCCTGAGGAGGCCCTCCTTCAGCTCCCGCTCTTCCTGCTCGCCGGACACGGACGACCAGGGCGCCTGCGAAGAGGATTCCATCTGGGAGAGGTACCTGGGGGCGTGGGCCTGGGGGCTGGTGGGAGGCGAGCGTGTCCCTGAGGAATAGGCTGGTGCGCCGAGAGGTGCCCGTCAGGCCGCGGGACAGCTGCGCGGCGCCGGGCAGCGAGGGGGTCTCTTCGTGCGCTTCACGCGTTCGTGGACACGGGCGGTGTGTGTGCCGGGCACCCTGCCCAGGGGCCAGCCTGGGGATGCGGTGCCCGGGAGTCGGGCGCTGAAGCGGCGCCCGTGGTCTTGGCTTCTTGGAAGGCCAGACGCGACGTCGGTAACGACAACTGGTCTCGATGCGTTCTGAGGGGTGCAGGTCTCCCTCTTTTCGAGGCTACGTTCCGTTGGGGTTTTCACGAAGCCTGTCGTGGCCCTGAAGCTCAGGCCGGTTCAGGGGAAGTGGCCTGTGGAGGGCCGCATAATATTCGTGTGCAGAGCCAGTGCTTTCCAAAGGCCTTGACTGGGCAGAAGTCTACCTGTTAGGGGTGCAGTGGGGGCTGTC
>NW_027221818.1:0-22975 GCF_041296265.1 Equus caballus | reverse complement strand
CGCCGGGCTCGGCTCTGGGCAGGCAGGCGCGGCTGGCCGACGCCTCCCCGGACGGCGGCCCAGCAGCCGTGCGCGCTCCCGCGCGCGCGCGCGCGCGCGCCGCCGCCCAGAGGCTCCCTGGCCGCTGCCCCGCCCCACCCCCCCGCCCCCCCCACTCAGGCGGTGGACTGCGGACAGGGACAGGGACACCCTCCTGGGAGAACTGCTGGGGCCCCGCCCACACGCTCGCTCTCGGGAACTGCAGCCTCCTCGGGTCTGACTGCAATGCCACACCCGAAACCATGCAACGTCTAGAAGAAAACATAGGCAGTATGCCCTTTGACAGCAGTCTTAGCAGCCTACTTTCAAGTACCACGTCTGACTGGGCAATGGAAACAAAGTACAAAATGAACAAACGGGACTACATCAAAGTGAAAAAAAATCTTCTGCACGGCAAAGGAAACCATCCACAAAACCAAAACACAACCTAACAACTGGGAGAAGATACTTGCAAACCATATATCGGATAAGGGGTTTATATCCAAAACACAGAAAGAACTCCGACAGCTCAACAACAACAAAAAATCAACAACCCGATTAAAAAGACGGGCAAAAGATCTGAGCAGTGACTTCTCCAAAGAAGGTATACGGGTGGCCAACAGGCATATGGAAAGGGGCTCAACATCATTAGCGATCAGAGGAAGGCAAATCAAAACTACAAGGAGAGGTCACCTTCCTCTGGTCAGAATGGCTCTAATTAACAAGACAGGAGACAAGTGTCGGAGAGGATGTGGAGAGAAGGGAACTCTCCTACACTGCTGGTGGGAGTGCAGACTGGTGCAGCCACCATGGAAAGCCGTATGGAGTATCCTCAGAAAACTAAGAATACAATCTACCATATGTATGATCCAGCTAGCCCACTGCTGGGTATTTATCCAAAGAACTGGAAAACACCAATGCAGAAAGACACATGCACCCCTAGGTTCACTGCAGCATTATTCACAACAGCCAAAACTTGGAAGCAACCTAGGTGCCCATCAAGGGAAGTATGGACAGAGAAGATGTGGTGTGTATACACAATGGAATGCTACTCGGCCCTAAGAAACGATGAGATCCGGCCATTTGTGACAACGTGGATGGACCTTGAGGGTATTATGCGAAGTGAAATAAATCAGAGGGAGAAAGTCAAACACCGTGTGATCTCACTCATGAGTACATGATAAAAACAATGACGAACACGCACAGAGCAACGGAGATTGGATTGGTGGTTACCGTAGGGGGAGGGGGGGAGGGGAGAGAGCCAAAGGGGCGATGAGGCTCACATGTGAGGTGACGGACTATAATTAGTTTTTGGGCGGTGAACACGACGTAATCTACACAGAATTCGAAATGTATTACAACGTACCTCTGGAAAGCTACGTGATGTTAGAATCCACTGTCACTGCAATAAAGTAAAATAAAATAAAATAAAACAAAATAAAATAAAGAAGTGTAGGAGCCTCAAGAGGCTAACAGGCTTTTGCAAAGTTATTCTAGGGATTTTTACGGCTTGGCTCAGGGCGGCAGACACCAGCCTGAGACACAGCTGTGACATAGCCACGAACTTCAACTCGACTATATTCCGACTGGAGGGAAGTCAAAACTACTGTAATCATAATTTATTGAAGGCTTCGCTTTGTGCCAGATCCTGCGCCGACTGCTTTGCACCAACTGTCTCGTTTAATCCTCACATCCAAAAGGTAGGTTACCGTTATTCTCCCCATTGTAAAGGTGAGGAGAGGAGGCGGAAGCAGAAAGATGGCAACCTGCCTGGAATTCACAGAAGGATTCTCTAGGTAATGACATGACTTTTGGACAAGACTTAAAGGTTTAACACATGACAGTGAAGACGCAGATCCCAGTATCACAGAACGTGAAAAACACTGAGTCCTGCCAAATGGATTAAAACACTAACTATGGATCCTCACAATCTCTTGGCCTGTTTTCTCAGGTGAGGGAAAACCCGGTGTGGAAAACCGTTGAGGAGATGTCTGCAGATGAGGACTATGGCTGGTCTTTAAAGCCGGGAACTATCCCAGTAGATTCTGAGTCAGTGGGTCCAGAGTAGGCCTCGAGCGTCTCCGTTCTTTGACAGAGCCCCACAGGCTACACTCCCGTGCCCTTGGAGTTGGGAAGTACCGTCAGGCGCTACATCAGGACGTTTCAGTCAACAACGGGGGTCCCAAAAGATTAGTCCCATAGAGCCAAGGTGTATAGGAGGCTCTGCCATCTAGGTTTATGAACTCCGTGGTGCTTGCACGCTCACGAGATTGCCTGACCGTGACGCACTCCTCAGAACCTAGCCCCACTGTTAAGCAAAGCATGACTGCACTGCCTTAGATTCTCCACGGTTCCGGACCCTGCACGGTTTAGATGACTGCACACGCAGAGGGCACCGCGTCTGAGGCAGAGAGCGGCTGGAGTCACAAAAGCTCTCGACAGAGAGTCAAGGAAAGGCGTGCTCTGCTTACACGACTCTCTACTTTTCTCTGGGTCTGAACTATTTTACAGCTAATCTACTTTTTTTAACCGAGCAGCTTTGCCAAGAAAAAGTTACCAACAAATACCAGCCAAACCAATATAAGCGATACCTATTAAATAAGCCTGACCCTACTAGGCTACTGACAAGGCTTTTATTTCCCTGGGATAATCTGGACAGCATTAGATTCTGTTACCAAGAGCAGCCAAGTCGAGGGAGATTATTTCTAATTCCACAGTGCCACAGATGCGGTCAGTAGCAACTGCAAGCTGGAAAGGAAACAAAGCCGGGTGTAATCCATTCCAGTTCACACGTTGCACGAGGGACAGCCTCCAAGCCTTGAATACTTATGTATGCATTTATCCATTTATTTAATCAACCACTACTAACGCCTACTGAAGGCCAGACACTGCTCTAAGTACTTTACGGACATGAAATAGCCTCTAACCTTTACACTCACCTATGGAGTGTGTGTTATAATCATCCCCGTTTTACAGATCAGGAAACTGACACACAGAATGGTACAGTAACTTGCCCAAGTTCACACAGCCCGTAGGTGGCAGAGCTAGGACCCATGTGACAGAGTCTGGCTCCAGAGTCCACGTGCTGAATCACCACGCTTAGTCTCCGAAAGCCTATAGAAAGCGCCAGCCTTAATCGAAAAGTTTGGTTTTCCCCACCCTACAGTCCCTACGCGGCCCCAGTCTCCAGGGCATGCTTTCAGCTCCTCTGACAGGCCATCCTCCTCCCTTGCCCTGTCCCAACGCTCTCCCGCACAAGTCCTCCTTTGCTTTTAGGCATCTGCTCTCAGCTTCAACATCACTGCCTAAGTCACAAAGTCTAACAGTAAATGCCGTATTTCTCAGCACTCAACACAGAATGGCTTTTACGTAGCTCCTAGGTAATTAGTTGCTGCCTATCTGTCCTTTCCAACTAGGCTGCGAGGTCCAGTACGTCAAACACCCTGTCAGTCTTGCCCACCAAGTGTCCAGACCACTGAACACGCACCGACCCGAGGAAAGGAAGTCCCAAAGTCAACTCTCCAGACTTTCTGTGGAAGGAGGGAACGAACGGAGCACCCTCCAGCCTCACGCTTTCTTTGCCAGACTTTCAAGTGTGGGACACACACCTGTGCTCACAATGCTCCCCGGACAGCCCCCACTGCACCCCTAACAGGTAGACTTCTGCCCAGTCAAGGCCTTTGGAAAGCACTGGCTCTGCACACGAATATTATGCGGCCCTCCACAGGCCACTTCCCCTGAACCGGCCTGAGCTTCAGGGCCACGACAGGCTTCGTGAAAACCCCAACGGAACGTAGCCTCGAAAAGAGGGAGACCTGCACCCCTCAGAACGCATCGAGACCAGTGTCGTTACCGACGTCGCGTCTGGCCTTCCAAGAAGCCAAGACCACGGGCGCCGCTTCAGCGCCCGACTCCCGGGCACCGCATCCCCAGGCTGGCCCCTGGGCAGGTGCCCGGCACACACCGCCCGTTCCACGAACGCGTGAAGCGCACGAAGAGACCCCCTCGCTGCCCGCGCCGCGCAGCTGTCCCGCGGCCTGACGGGCACCTCTCGGCGCACCAGCCTATTCCTCAGGGACACGCTCGCCTCCCACCAGCCCCCAGGCCCACGCCCCCAGGTACCTCTCCCAGATGGAATCCTCTTCGCAGGCGCCCTGGTCGTCCGTGTCCGGCGAGCAGGAAGAGCGGGAGCTGAAGGAGGGCCTCCTCAGGCTAGCGGCCGTGGCTGTGGAGGGCCCGGGCTGCTGTGCCCAGCGGGGACACGGAGCGGCGTCCAGGGACGCCGGGGGAACGGGCGAGCCCGGCCCAGGAGAGAGCAGCAGAGCGCGGCCGGACTCCGCCGGGCTCGGCTCTGGGCAGGCAGGCGCGGCTGGCCGACGCCTCCCCGGACGGCGGCCCAGCAGCCGTGCGCGCTCCCCGCGCGCGCGCGCGCGCGCCGCCGCCCAGAGGCTCCCTGGCCGCTGCCCCGCCCCACCCCCCCGCCCCCCCCACTCAGGCGGTGGACTGCGGACAGGGACAGGGACACCCTCCTGGGAGAACTGCTGGGGCCCCGCCCACACGCTCGCTCTCGGGGAACTGCAGCCTCCTCGGGTCTGACTGCAATGCCACACCCGAAACCATGCAACGTCTAGAAGAAAACATAGGCAGTATGCCCTTTGACAGCAGTCTTAGCAGCCTACTTTCAAGTACCACGTCTGACTGGGCAATGGAAACAAAGTACAAAATGAACAAACGGGACTACATCAAAGTGAAAAAAAATCTTCTGCACGGCAAAGGAAACCATCCACAAAACCAAAACACAACCTAACAACTGGGAGAAGATACTTGCAAACCATATATCGGATAAGGGGTTTATATCCAAAACACAGAAAGAACTCCGACAGCTCAACAACAACAAAAAATCAACAACCCGATTAAAAAGACGGGCAAAAGATCTGAGCAGTGACTTCTCCAAAGAAGGTATACGGGTGGCCAACAGGCACATGGAAAGGGGCTCAACATCATTAGCGATCAGAGGAAGGCAAATCAAAACTACAAGGAGAGGTCACCTTCCTCTGGTCAGAATGGCTCTAATTAACAAGACAGGAGACAAGTGTCGGAGAGGACGTGGAGAGAAGGGAACTCTCCTACACTGCTGGTGGGAGTGCAGACTGGTGCAGCCACCATGGAAAGCCGTATGGAGTATCCTCAGAAAACTAAGAATACAATCTACCATATGTATGATCCAGCTAGCCCACTGCTGGGTATTTATCCAAAGAACTGGAAAACACCAATGCAGAAAGACACATGCACCCCTAGGTTCACTGCAGCATTATTCACAACAGCCAAAACTTGGAAGCAACCTAGGTGCCCATCAAGGGAAGTATGGACAGAGAAGATGTGGTGTGTATACACAATGGAATGCTACTCGGCCCTAAGAAACGATGAGATCCGGCCATTTGTGACAACGTGGATGGACCTTGAGGGTATTATGCGAAGTGAAATAAATCAGAGGGAGAAAGTCAAACACCGTGTGATCTCACTCATGAGTACATGATAAAAACAATGACGAACACGCACAGAGCAACGGAGATTGGATTGGTGGTTACCGTAGGGGGAGGGGGGGAGGGGAGAGAGCCAAAGGGGCGATGAGGCTCACATGTGAGGTGACGGACTATAATTAGTTTTTGGGCGGTGAACACGACGTAATCTACACAGAATTCGAAATGTATTACAACGTACCTCTGGAAAGCTACGTGATGTTAGAATCCACTGTCACTGCAATAAAGTAAAATAAAATAAAATAAAACAAAATAAAATAAAGAAGTGTAGGAGCCTCAAGAGGCTAACAGGCTTTTGCAAAGTTATTCTAGGGATTTTTACGGCTTGGCTCAGGGCGGCAGACACCAGCCTGAGACACAGCTGTGACATAGCCACGAACTTCAACTCGACTATATTCCGACTGGAGGGAAGTCAAAACTACTGTAATCATAATTTATTGAAGGCTTCGCTTTGTGCCAGATCCTGCGCCGACTGCTTTGCACCAACTGTCTCGTTTAATCCTCACATCCAAAAGGTAGGTTACCGTTATTCTCCCCATTGTAAAGGTGAGGAGAGGAGGCGGAAGCAGAAAGATGGCAACCTGCCTGGAATTCACAGAAGGATTCTCTAGGTAATGACATGACTTTTGGACAAGACTTAAAGGTTTAACACATGACAGTGAAGACGCAGATCCCAGTATCACAGAACGTGAAAAACACTGAGTCCTGCCAAATGGATTAAAACACTAACTATGGATCCTCACAATCTCTTGGCCTGTTTTCTCAGGTGAGGGAAAACCCGGTGTGGAAAACCGTTGAGGAGATGTCTGCAGATGAGGACTATGGCTGGTCTTTAAAGCCGGGAACTATCCCAGTAGATTCTGAGTCAGTGGGTCCAGAGTAGGCCTCGAGCGTCTCCGTTCTTTGACAGAGCCCCACAGGCTACACTCCCGTGCCCTTGGAGTTGGGAAGTACCGTCAGGCGCTACATCAGGACGTTTCAGTCAACAACGGGGGTCCCAAAAGATTAGTCCCATAGAGCCAAGGTGTATAGGAGGCTCTGCCATCTAGGTTTATGAACTCCGTGGTGCTTGCACGCTCACGAGATTGCCTGACCGTGACGCACTCCTCAGAACCTAGCCCCACTGTTAAGCAAAGCATGACTGCACTGCCTTAGATTCTCCACGGTTCCGGACCCTGCACGGTTTAGATGACTGCACACGCAGAGGGCACCGCGTCTGAGGCAGAGAGCGGCTGGAGTCACAAAAGCTCTCGACAGAGAGTCAAGGAAAGGCGTGCTCTGCTTACACGACTCTCTACTTTTCCCTGGGTCTGAACTATTTTACAGCTAATCTACTTTTTTTAACCGAGCAGCTTTGCCAAGAAAAAGTTACCAACAAATACCAGCCAAACCAATATAAGCGATACCTATTAAATAAGCCTGACCCTACTAGGCTACTGACAAGGCTTTTATTTCCCTGGGATAATCTGGACAGCATTAGATTCTGTTACCAAGAGCAGCCAAGTCGAGGGAGATTATTTCTAATTCCACAGTGCCACAGATGCGGTCAGTAGCAACTGCAAGCTGGAAAGGAAACAAAGCCGGGTGTAATCCATTCCAGTTCACACGTTGCACGAGGGACAGCCTCCAAGCCTTGAATACTTATGTATGCATTTATCCATTTATTTAATCAACCACTACTAACGCCTACTGAAGGCCAGACACTGCTCTAAGTACTTTACGGACATGAAATAGCCTCTAACCTTTACACTCACCTATGGAGTGTGTGTTATAATCATCCCCGTTTTACAGATCAGGAAACTGACACACAGAATGGTACAGTAACTTGCCCAAGTTCACACAGCCCGTAGGTGGCAGAGCTAGGACCCATGTGACAGAGTCTGGCTCCAGAGTCCACGTGCTGAATCACCACGCTTAGTCTCCGAAAGCCTATAGAAAGCGCCAGCCTTAATCGAAAAGTTTGGTTTTCCCCACCCTACAGTCCCTACGCGGCCCCAGTCTCCAGGGCATGCTTTCAGCTCCTCTGACAGGCCATCCTCCTCCCTTGCCCTGTCCCAACGCTCTCCCGCACAAGTCCTCCTTTGCTTTTAGGCATCTGCTCTCAGCTTCAACATCACTGCCTAAGTCACAAAGTCTAACAGTAAATGCCGTATTTCTCAGCACTCAACACAGAATGGCTTTTACGTAGCTCCTAGGTAATTAGTTGCTGCCTATCTGTCCTTTCCAACTAGGCTGCGAGGTCCAGTACGTCAAACACCCTGTCAGTCTTGCCCACCAAGTGTCCAGACCACTGAACACGCACCGACCCGAGGAAAGGAAGTCCCAAAGTCAACTCTCCAGACTTTCTGTGGAAGGAGGGAACGAACGGAGCACCCTCCAGCCTCACGCTTTCTTTGCCAGACTTTCAAGTGTGGGACACACACCTGTGCTCACAATGCTCCCCGGACAGCCCCCACTGCACCCCTAACAGGTAGACTTCTGCCCAGTCAAGGCCTTTGGAAAGCACTGGCTCTGCACACGAATATTATGCGGCCCTCCACAGGCCACTTCCCCTGAACCGGCCTGAGCTTCAGGGCCACGACAGGCTTCGTGAAAACCCCAACGGAACGTAGCCTCGAAAAGAGGGAGACCTGCACCCCTCAGAACGCATCGAGACCAGTGTCGTTACCGACGTCGCGTCTGGCCTTCCAAGAAGCCAAGACCACGGGCGCCGCTTCAGCGCCCGACTCCCGGGCACCGCATCCCCAGGCTGGCCCCTGGGCAGGTGCCCGGCACACACCGCCCGTTCCACGAACGCGTGAAGCGCACGAAGAGACCCCCTCGCTGCCCGCGCCGCGCAGCTGTCCCGCGGCCTGACGGGCACCTCTCGGCGCACCAGCCTATTCCTCAGGGACACGCTCGCCTCCCACCAGCCCCCAGGCCCACGCCCCCAGGTACCTCTCCCAGATGGAATCCTCTTCGCAGGCGCCCTGGTCGTCCGTGTCCGGCGAGCAGGAAGAGCGGGAGCTGAAGGAGGGCCTCCTCAGGCTAGCGGCCGTGGCTGTGGAGGGCCCGGGCTGCTGTGCCCAGCGGGGACACGGAGCGGCGTCCAGGGACGCCGGGGGAACGGGCGAGCCCGGCCCAGGAGAGAGCAGCAGAGCGCGGCCGGACTCCGCCGGGCTCGGCTCTGGGCAGGCAGGCGCGGCTGGCCGACGCCTCCCCGGACGGCGGCCCAGCAGCCGTGCGCGCTCCCCGCGCGCGCGCGCGCGCGCCGCCGCCCAGAGGCTCCCTGGCCGCTGCCCCGCCCCACCCCCCCGCCCCCCCCACTCAGGCGGTGGACTGCGGACAGGGACAGGGACACCCTCCTGGGAGAACTGCTGGGGCCCCGCCCACACGCTCGCTCTCGGGGAACTGCAGCCTCCTCGGGTCTGACTGCAATGCCACACCCGAAACCATGCAACGTCTAGAAGAAAACATAGGCAGTATGCCCTTTGACAGCAGTCTTAGCAGCCTACTTTCAAGTACCACGTCTGACTGGGCAATGGAAACAAAGTACAAAATGAACAAACGGGACTACATCAAAGTGAAAAAAAATCTTCTGCACGGCAAAGGAAACCATCCACAAAACCAAAACACAACCTAACAACTGGGAGAAGATACTTGCAAACCATATATCGGATAAGGGGTTTATATCCAAAACACAGAAAGAACTCCGACAGCTCAACAACAACAAAAAATCAACAACCCGATTAAAAAGACGGGCAAAAGATCTGAGCAGTGACTTCTCCAAAGAAGGTATACGGGTGGCCAACAGGCATATGGAAAGGGGCTCAACATCATTAGCGATCAGAGGAAGGCAAATCAAAACTACAAGGAGAGGTCACCTTCCTCTGGTCAGAATGGCTCTAATTAACAAGACAGGAGACAAGTGTCGGAGAGGATGTGGAGAGAAGGGAACTCTCCTACACTGCTGGTGGGAGTGCAGACTGGTGCAGCCACCATGGAAAGCCGTATGGAGTATCCTCAGAAAACTAAGAATACAATCTACCATATGTATGATCCAGCTAGCCCACTGCTGGGTATTTATCCAAAGAACTGGAAAACACCAATGCAGAAAGACACATGCACCCCTAGGTTCACTGCAGCATTATTCACAACAGCCAAAACTTGGAAGCAACCTAGGTGCCCATCAAGGGAAGTATGGACAGAGAAGATGTGGTGTGTATACACAATGGAATGCTACTCGGCCCTAAGAAACGATGAGATCCGGCCATTTGTGACAACGTGGATGGACCTTGAGGGTATTATGCGAAGTGAAATAAATCAGAGGGAGAAAGTCAAACACCGTGTGATCTCACTCATGAGTACATGATAAAAACAATGACGAACACGCACAGAGCAACGGAGATTGGATTGGTGGTTACCGTAGGGGGAGGGGGGGAGGGGAGAGAGCCAAAGGGGCGATGAGGCTCACATGTGAGGTGACGGACTATAATTAGTTTTTGGGCGGTGAACACGACGTAATCTACACAGAATTCGAAATGTATTACAACGTACCTCTGGAAAGCTACGTGATGTTAGAATCCACTGTCACTGCAATAAAGTAAAATAAAATAAAATAAAACAAAATAAAATAAAGAAGTGTAGGAGCCTCAAGAGGCTAACAGGCTTTTGCAAAGTTATTCTAGGGATTTTTACGGCTTGGCTCAGGGCGGCAGACACCAGCCTGAGACACAGCTGTGACATAGCCACGAACTTCAACTCGACTATATTCCGACTGGAGGGAAGTCAAAACTACTGTAATCATAATTTATTGAAGGCTTCGCTTTGTGCCAGATCCTGCGCCGACTGCTTTGCACCAACTGTCTCGTTTAATCCTCACATCCAAAAGGTAGGTTACCGTTATTCTCCCCATTGTAAAGGTGAGGAGAGGAGGCGGAAGCAGAAAGATGGCAACCTGCCTGGAATTCACAGAAGGATTCTCTAGGTAATGACATGACTTTTGGACAAGACTTAAAGGTTTAACACATGACAGTGAAGACGCAGATCCCAGTATCACAGAACGTGAAAAACACTGAGTCCTGCCAAATGGATTAAAACACTAACTATGGATCCTCACAATCTCTTGGCCTGTTTTCTCAGGTGAGGGAAAACCCGGTGTGGAAAACCGTTGAGGAGATGTCTGCAGATGAGGACTATGGCTGGTCTTTAAAGCCGGGAACTATCCCAGTAGATTCTGAGTCAGTGGGTCCAGAGTAGGCCTCGAGCGTCTCCGTTCTTTGACAGAGCCCCACAGGCTACACTCCCGTGCCCTTGGAGTTGGGAAGTACCGTCAGGCGCTACATCAGGACGTTTCAGTCAACAACGGGGGTCCCAAAAGATTAGTCCCATAGAGCCAAGGTGTATAGGAGGCTCTGCCATCTAGGTTTATGAACTCCGTGGTGCTTGCACGCTCACGAGATTGCCTGACCGTGACGCACTCCTCAGAACCTAGCCCCACTGTTAAGCAAAGCATGAC
Organism: Equus caballus; assembly: GCF_041296265.1. NCBI lineage: Eukaryota > Metazoa > Chordata > Mammalia > Perissodactyla > Equidae > Equus > Equus caballus. Next base: position 11,920 of record NW_027221818.1, on the reverse strand, counting down.
TGCACTGCCTTAGATTCTCCACGGTTCCGGACCCTGCACGGTTTAGATGACTGCACACGCAGAGGGCACCGCGTCTGAGGCAGAGAGCGGCTGGAGTCACAAAAGCTCTCGACAGAGAGTCAAGGAAAGGCGTGCTCTGCTTACACGACTCTCTACTTTTCTCTGGGTCTGAACTATTTTACAGCTAATCTACTTTTTTTAACCGAGCAGCTTTGCCAAGAAAAAGTTACCAACAAATACCAGCCAAACCAATATAAGCGATACCTATTAAATAAGCCTGACCCTACTAGGCTACTGACAAGGCTTTTATTTCCCTGGGATAATCTGGACAGCATTAGATTCTGTTACCAAGAGCAGCCAAGTCGAGGGAGATTATTTCTAATTCCACAGTGCCACAGATGCGGTCAGTAGCAACTGCAAGCTGGAAAGGAAACAAAGCCGGGTGTAATCCATTCCAGTTCACACGTTGCACGAGGGACAGCCTCCAAGCCTTGAATACTTATGTATGCATTTATCCATTTATTTAATCAACCACTACTAACGCCTACTGAAGGCCAGACACTGCTCTAAGTACTTTACGGACATGAAATAGCCTCTAACCTTTACACTCACCTATGGAGTGTGTGTTATAATCATCCCCGTTTTACAGATCAGGAAACTGACACACAGAATGGTACAGTAACTTGCCCAAGTTCACACAGCCCGTAGGTGGCAGAGCTAGGACCCATGTGACAGAGTCTGGCTCCAGAGTCCACGTGCTGAATCACCACGCTTAGTCTCCGAAAGCCTATAGAAAGCGCCAGCCTTAATCGAAAAGTTTGGTTTTCCCCACCCTACAGTCCCTACGCGGCCCCAGTCTCCAGGGCATGCTTTCAGCTCCTCTGACAGGCCATCCTCCTCCCTTGCCCTGTCCCAACGCTCTCCCGCACAAGTCCTCCTTTGCTTTTAGGCATCTGCTCTCAGCTTCAACATCACTGCCTAAGTCACAAAGTCTAACAGTAAATGCCGTATTTCTCAGCACTCAACACAGAATGGCTTTTACGTAGCTCCTAGGTAATTAGTTGCTGCCTATCTGTCCTTTCCAACTAGGCTGCGAGGTCCAGTACGTCAAACACCCTGTCAGTCTTGCCCACCAAGTGTCCAGACCACTGAACACGCACCGACCCGAGGAAAGGAAGTCCCAAAGTCAACTCTCCAGACTTTCTGTGGAAGGAGGGAACGAACGGAGCACCCTCCAGCCTCACGCTTTCTTTGCCAGACTTTCAAGTGTGGGACACACACCTGTGCTCACAATGCTCCCCGGACAGCCCCCACTGCACCCCTAACAGGTAGACTTCTGCCCAGTCAAGGCCTTTGGAAAGCACTGGCTCTGCACACGAATATTATGCGGCCCTCCACAGGCCACTTCCCCTGAACCGGCCTGAGCTTCAGGGCCACGACAGGCTTCGTGAAAACCCCAACGGAACGTAGCCTCGAAAAGAGGGAGACCTGCACCCCTCAGAACGCATCGAGACCAGTGTCGTTACCGACGTCGCGTCTGGCCTTCCAAGAAGCCAAGACCACGGGCGCCGCTTCAGCGCCCGACTCCCGGGCACCGCATCCCCAGGCTGGCCCCTGGGCAGGTGCCCGGCACACACCGCCCGTTCCACGAACGCGTGAAGCGCACGAAGAGACCCCCTCGCTGCCCGCGCCGCGCAGCTGTCCCGCGGCCTGACGGGCACCTCTCGGCGCACCAGCCTATTCCTCAGGGACACGCTCGCCTCCCACCAGCCCCCAGGCCCACGCCCCCAGGTACCTCTCCCAGATGGAATCCTCTTCGCAGGCGCCCTGGTCGTCCGTGTCCGGCGAGCAGGAAGAGCGGGAGCTGAAGGAGGGCCTCCTCAGGCTAGCGGCCGTGGCTGTGGAGGGCCCGGGCTGCTGTGCCCAGCGGGGACACGGAGCGGCGTCCAGGGACGCCGGGGGAACGGGCGAGCCCGGCCCAGGAGAGAGCAGCAGAGCGCGGCCGGACTCCGCCGGGCTCGGCTCTGGGCAGGCAGGCGCGGCTGGCCGACGCCTCCCCGGACGGCGGCCCAGCAGCCGTGCGCGCTCCCGCGCGCGCGCGCGCGCGCCGCCGCCCAGAGGCTCCCTGGCCGCTGCCCCGCCCCACCCCCCCGCCCCCCCCACTCAGGCGGTGGACTGCGGACAGGGACAGGGACACCCTCCTGGGAGAACTGCTGGGGCCCCGCCCACACGCTCGCTCTCGGGGAACTGCAGCCTCCTCGGGTCTGACTGCAATGCCACACCCGAAACCATGCAACGTCTAGAAGAAAACATAGGCAGTATGCCCTTTGACAGCAGTCTTAGCAGCCTACTTTCAAGTACCACGTCTGACTGGGCAATGGAAACAAAGTACAAAATGAACAAACGGGACTACATCAAAGTGAAAAAAAATCTTCTGCACGGCAAAGGAAACCATCCACAAAACCAAAACACAACCTAACAACTGGGAGAAGATACTTGCAAACCATATATCGGATAAGGGGTTTATATCCAAAACACAGAAAGAACTCCGACAGCTCAACAACAACAAAAAATCAACAACCCGATTAAAAAGACGGGCAAAAGATCTGAGCAGTGACTTCTCCAAAGAAGGTATACGGGTGGCCAACAGGCATATGGAAAGGGGCTCAACATCATTAGCGATCAGAGGAAGGCAAATCAAAACTACAAGGAGAGGTCACCTTCCTCTGGTCAGAATGGCTCTAATTAACAAGACAGGAGACAAGTGTCGGAGAGGATGTGGAGAGAAGGGAACTCTCCTACACTGCTGGTGGGAGTGCAGACTGGTGCAGCCACCATGGAAAGCCGTATGGAGTATCCTCAGAAAACTAAGAATACAATCTACCATATGTATGATCCAGCTAGCCCACTGCTGGGTATTTATCCAAAGAACTGGAAAACACCAATGCAGAAAGACACATGCACCCCTAGGTTCACTGCAGCATTATTCACAACAGCCAAAACTTGGAAGCAACCTAGGTGCCCATCAAGGGAAGTATGGACAGAGAAGATGTGGTGTGTATACACAATGGAATGCTACTCGGCCCTAAGAAACGATGAGATCCGGCCATTTGTGACAACGTGGATGGACCTTGAGGGTATTATGCGAAGTGAAATAAATCAGAGGGAGAAAGTCAAACACCGTGTGATCTCACTCATGAGTACATGATAAAAACAATGACGAACACGCACAGAGCAACGGAGATTGGATTGGTGGTTACCGTAGGGGGAGGGGGGGAGGGGAGAGAGCCAAAGGGGCGATGAGGCTCACATGTGAGGTGACGGACTATAATTAGTTTTTGGGCGGTGAACACGACGTAATCTACACAGAATTCGAAATGTATTACAACGTACCTCTGGAAAGCTACGTGATGTTAGAATCCACTGTCACTGCAATAAAGTAAAATAAAATAAAATAAAACAAAATAAAATAAAGAAGTGTAGGAGCCTCAAGAGGCTAACAGGCTTTTGCAAAGTTATTCTAGGGATTTTTACGGCTTGGCTCAGGGCGGCAGACACCAGCCTGAGACACAGCTGTGACATAGCCACGAACTTCAACTCGACTATATTCCGACTGGAGGGAAGTCAAAACTACTGTAATCATAATTTATTGAAGGCTTCGCTTTGTGCCAGATCCTGCGCCGACTGCTTTGCACCAACTGTCTCGTTTAATCCTCACATCCAAAAGGTAGGTTACCGTTATTCTCCCCATTGTAAAGGTGAGGAGAGGAGGCGGAAGCAGAAAGATGGCAACCTGCCTGGAATTCACAGAAGGATTCTCTAGGTAATGACATGACTTTTGGACAAGACTTAAAGGTTTAACACATGACAGTGAAGACGCAGATCCCAGTATCACAGAACGTGAAAAACACTGAGTCCTGCCAAATGGATTAAAACACTAACTATGGATCCTCACAATCTCTTGGCCTGTTTTCTCAGGTGAGGGAAAACCCGGTGTGGAAAACCGTTGAGGAGATGTCTGCAGATGAGGACTATGGCTGGTCTTTAAAGCCGGGAACTATCCCAGTAGATTCTGAGTCAGTGGGTCCAGAGTAGGCCTCGAGCGTCTCCGTTCTTTGACAGAGCCCCACAGGCTACACTCCCGTGCCCTTGGAGTTGGGAAGTACCGTCAGGCGCTACATCAGGACGTTTCAGTCAACAACGGGGGTCCCAAAAGATTAGTCCCATAGAGCCAAGGTGTATAGGAGGCTCTGCCATCTAGGTTTATGAACTCCGTGGTGCTTGCACGCTCACGAGATTGCCTGACCGTGACGCACTCCTCAGAACCTAGCCCCACTGTTAAGCAAAGCATGACTGCACTGCCTTAGATTCTCCACGGTTCCGGACCCTGCACGGTTTAGATGACTGCACACGCAGAGGGCACCGCGTCTGAGGCAGAGAGCGGCTGGAGTCACAAAAGCTCTCGACAGAGAGTCAAGGAAAGGCGTGCTCTGCTTACACGACTCTCTACTTTTCCCTGGGTCTGAACTATTTTACAGCTAATCTACTTTTTTTAACCGAGCAGCTCTGCCAAGAAAAAGTTACCAACAAATACCAGCCAAACCAATATAAGCGATACCTATTAAATAAGCCTGACCCTACTAGGCTACTGACAAGGCTTTTATTTCCCTGGGATAATCTGGACAGCATTAGATTCTGTTACCAAGAGCAGCCAAGTCGAGGGAGATTATTTCTAATTCCACAGTGCCACAGATGCGGTCAGTAGCAACTGCAAGCTGGAAAGGAAACAAAGCCGGGTGTAATCCATTCCAGTTCACACGTTGCACGAGGGACAGCCTCCAAGCCTTGAATACTTATGTATGCATTTATCCATTTATTTAATCAACCACTACTAACGCCTACTGAAGGCCAGACACTGCTCTAAGTACTTTACGGACATGAAATAGCCTCTAACCTTTACACTCACCTATGGAGTGTGTGTTATAATCATCCCCGTTTTACAGATCAGGAAACTGACACACAGAATGGTACAGTAACTTGCCCAAGTTCACACAGCCCGTAGGTGGCAGAGCTAGGACCCATGTGACAGAGTCTGGCTCCAGAGTCCACGTGCTGAATCACCACGCTTAGTCTCCGAAAGCCTATAGAAAGCGCCAGCCTTAATCGAAAAGTTTGGTTTTCCCCACCCTACAGTCCCTACGCGGCCCCAGTCTCCAGGGCATGCTTTCAGCTCCTCTGACAGGCCATCCTCCTCCCTTGCCCTGTCCCAACGCTCTCCCGCACAAGTCCTCCTTTGCTTTTAGGCATCTGCTCTCAGCTTAAACATCACTGCCTAAGTCACAAAGTCTAACAGTAAATGCCGTATTTCTCAGCACTCAACACAGAATGGCTTTTACGTATCTCCTAGGTAATTAGTTGCTGCCTATCTGTCCTTTCCAACTAGGCTGCGAGGTCCAGTACGTCAAACACCCTGTCAGTCTTGCCCACCAAGTGTCCAGACCACTGAACACGCACCGACCCGAGGAAAGGAAGTCCCAAAGTCAACTCTCCAGACTTTCTGTGGAAGGAGGGAACGAACGGAGCACCCTCCAGCCTCACGCTTTCTTTGCCAGACTTTCAAGTGTGGGACACACACCTGTGCTCACAATGCTCCCCGGACAGCCCCCACTGCACCCCTAACAGGTAGACTTCTGCCCAGTCAAGGCCTTTGGAAAGCACTGGCTCTGCACACGAATATTATGCGGCCCTCCACAGGCCACTTCCCCTGAACCGGCCTGAGCTTCAGGGCCACGACAGGCTTCGTGAAAACCCCAACGGAACGTAGCCTCGAAAAGAGGGAGACCTGCACCCCTCAGAACGCATCGAGACCAGTGTCGTTACCGACGTCGCGTCTGGCCTTCCAAGAAGCCAAGACCACGGGCGCCGCTTCAGCGCCCGACTCCCGGGCACCGCATCCCCAGGCTGGCCCCTGGGCAGGTGCCCGGCACACACCGCCCGTTCCACGAACGCGTGAAGCGCACGAAGAGACCCCCTCGCTGCCCGCGCCGCGCAGCTGTCCCGCGGCCTGACGGGCACCTCTCGGCGCACCAGCCTATTCCTCAGGGACACGCTCGCCTCCCACCAGCCCCCAGGCCCACGCCCCCAGGTACCTCTCCCAGATGGAATCCTCTTCGCAGGCGCCCTGGTCGTCCGTGTCCGGCGAGCAGGAAGAGCGGGAGCTGAAGGAGGGCCTCCTCAGGCTAGCGGCCGTGGCTGTGGAGGGCCCGGGCTGCTGTGCCCAGCGGGGACACGGAGCGGCGTCCAGGGACGCCGGGGGAACGGGCGAGCCCGGCCCAGGAGAGAGCAGCAGAGCGCGGCCGGACTCCGCCGGGCTCGGCTCTGGGCAGGCAGGCGCGGCTGGCCGACGCCTCCCCGGACGGCGGCCCAGCAGCCGTGCGCGCTCCCCGCGCGCGCGCGCGCGCGCCGCCGCCCAGAGGCTCCCTGGCCGCTGCCCCGCCCCACCCCCCCGCCCCCCCCACTCAGGCGGTGGACTGCGGACAGGGACAGGGACACCCTCCTGGGAGAACTGCTGGGGCCCCGCCCACACGCTCGCTCTCGGGGAACTGCAGCCTCCTCGGGTCTGACTGCAATGCCACACCCGAAACCATGCAACGTCTAGAAGAAAACATAGGCAGTATGCCCTTTGACAGCAGTCTTAGCAGCCTACTTTCAAGTACCACGTCTGACTGGGCAATGGAAACAAAGTACAAAATGAACAAACGGGACTACATCAAAGTGAAAAAAAATCTTCTGCACGGCAAAGGAAACCATCCACAAAACCAAAACACAACCTAACAACTGGGAGAAGATACTTGCAAACCATATATCGGATAAGGGGTTTATATCCAAAACACAGAAAGAACTCCGACAGCTCAACAACAACAAAAAATCAACAACCCGATTAAAAAGACGGGCAAAAGATCTGAGCAGTGACTTCTCCAAAGAAGGTATACGGGTGGCCAACAGGCATATGGAAAGGGGCTCAACATCATTAGCGATCAGAGGAAGGCAAATCAAAACTACAAGGAGAGGTCACCTTCCTCTGGTCAGAATGGCTCTAATTAACAAGACAGGAGACAAGTGTCGGAGAGGATGTGGAGAGAAGGGAACTCTCCTACACTGCTGGTGGGAGTGCAGACTGGTGCAGCCACCATGGAAAGCCGTATGGAGTATCCTCAGAAAACTAAGAATACAATCTACCATATGTATGATCCAGCTAGCCCACTGCTGGGTATTTATCCAAAGAACTGGAAAACACCAATGCAGAAAGACACATGCACCCCTAGGTTCACTGCAGCATTATTCACAACAGCCAAAACTTGGAAGCAACCTAGGTGCCCATCAAGGGAAGTATGGACAGAGAAGATGTGGTGTGTATACACAATGGAATGCTACTCGGCCCTAAGAAACGATGAGATCCGGCCATTTGTGACAACGTGGATGGACCTTGAGGGTATTATGCGAAGTGAAATAAATCAGAGGGAGAAAGTCAAACACCGTGTGATCTCACTCATGAGTACATGATAAAAACAATGACGAACACGCACAGAGCAACGGAGATTGGATTGGTGGTTACCGTAGGGGGAGGGGGGGAGGGGAGAGAGCCAAAGGGGCGATGAGGCTCACATGTGAGGTGACGGACTATAATTAGTTTTTGGGCGGTGAACACGACGTAATCTACACAGAATTCGAAATGTATTACAACGTACCTCTGGAAAGCTACGTGATGTTAGAATCCACTGTCACTGCAATAAAGTAAAATAAAATAAAATAAAACAAAATAAAATAAAGAAGTGTAGGAGCCTCAAGAGGCTAACAGGCTTTTGCAAAGTTATTCTAGGGATTTTTACGGCTTGGCTCAGGGCGGCAGACACCAGCCTGAGACACAGCTGTGACATAGCCACGAACTTCAACTCGACTATATTCCGACTGGAGGGAAGTCAAAACTACTGTAATCATAATTTATTGAAGGCTTCGCTTTGTGCCAGATCCTGCGCCGACTGCTTTGCACCAACTGTCTCGTTTAATCCTCACATCCAAAAGGTAGGTTACCGTTATTCTCCCCATTGTAAAGGTGAGGAGAGGAGGCGGAAGCAGAAAGATGGCAACCTGCCTGGAATTCACAGAAGGATTCTCTAGGTAATGACATGACTTTTGGACAAGACTTAAAGGTTTAACACATGACAGTGAAGACGCAGATCCCAGTATCACAGAACGTGAAAAACACTGAGTCCTGCCAAATGGATTAAAACACTAACTATGGATCCTCACAATCTCTTGGCCTGTTTTCTCAGGTGAGGGAAAACCCGGTGTGGAAAACCGTTGAGGAGATGTCTGCAGATGAGGACTATGGCTGGTCTTTAAAGCCGGGAACTATCCCAGTAGATTCTGAGTCAGTGGGTCCAGAGTAGGCCTCGAGCGTCTCCGTTCTTTGACAGAGCCCCACAGGCTACACTCCCGTGCCCTTGGAGTTGGGAAGTACCGTCAGGCGCTACATCAGGACGTTTCAGTCAACAACGGGGGTCCCAAAAGATTAGTCCCATAGAGCCAAGGTGTATAGGAGGCTCTGCCATCTAGGTTTATGAACTCCGTGGTGCTTGCACGCTCACGAGATTGCCTGACCGTGACGCACTCCTCAGAACCTAGCCCCACTGTTAAGCAAAGCATGACTGCACTGCCTTAGATTCTCCACGGTTCCGGACCCTGCACGGTTTAGATGACTGCACACGCAGAGGGCACCGCGTCTGAGGCAGAGAGCGGCTGGAGTCACAAAAGCTCTCGACAGAGAGTCAAGGAAAGGCGTGCTCTGCTTACACGACTCTCTACTTTTCTCTGGGTCTGAACTATTTTACAGCTAATCTACTTTTTTTAACCGAGCAGCTTTGCCAAGAAAAAGTTACCAACAAATACCAGCCAAACCAATATAAGCGATACCTATTAAATAAGCCTGACCCTACTAGGCTACTGACAAGGCTTTTATTTCCCTGGGATAATCTGGACAGCATTAGATTCTGTTACCAAGAGCAGCCAAGTCGAGGGAGATTATTTCTAATTCCACAGTGCCACAGATGCGGTCAGTAGCAACTGCAAGCTGGAAAGGAAACAAAGCCGGGTGTAATCCATTCCAGTTCACACGTTGCACGAGGGACAGCCTCCAAGCCTTGAATACTTATGTATGCATTTATCCATTTATTTAATCAACCACTACTAACGCCTACTGAAGGCCAGACACTGCTCTAAGTACTTTACGGACATGAAATAGCCTCTAACCTTTACACTCACCTATGGAGTGTGTGTTATAATCATCCCCGTTTTACAGATCAGGAAACTGACACACAGAATGGTACAGTAACTTGCCCAAGTTCACACAGCCCGTAGGTGGCAGAGCTAGGACCCATGTGACAGAGTCTGGCTCCAGAGTCCACGTGCTGAATCACCACGCTTAGTCTCCGAAAGCCTATAGAAAGCGCCAGCCTTAATCGAAAAGTTTGGTTTTCCCCACCCTACAGTCCCTACGCGGCCCCAGTCTCCAGGGCATGCTTTCAGCTCCTCTGACAGGCCATCCTCCTCCCTTGCCCTGTCCCAACGCTCTCCCGCACAAGTCCTCCTTTGCTTTTAGGCATCTGCTCTCAGCTTCAACATCACTGCCTAAGTCACAAAGTCTAACAGTAAATGCCGTATTTCTCAGCACTCAACACAGAATGGCTTTTACGTAGCTCCTAGGTAATTAGTTGCTGCCTATCTGTCCTTTCCAACTAGGCTGCGAGGTCCAGTACGTCAAACACCCTGTCAGTCTTGCCCACCAAGTGTCCAGACCACTGAACACGCACCGACCCGAGGAAAGGAAGTCCCAAAGTCAACTCTCCAGACTTTCTGTGGAAGGAGGGAACGAACGGAGCACCCTCCAGCCTCACGCTTTCTTTGCCAGACTTTCAAGTGTGGGACACACACCTGTGCTCACAATGCTCCCCGGACAGCCCCCACTGCACCCCTAACAGGTAGACTTCTGCCCAGTCAAGGCCTTTGGAAAGCACTGGCTCTGCACACGAATATTATGCGGCCCTCCACAGGCCACTTCCCCTGAACCGGCCTGAGCTTCAGGGCCACGACAGGCTTCGTGAAAACCCCAACGGAACGTAGCCTCGAAAAGAGGGAGACCTGCACCCCTCAGAACGCATCGAGACCAGTGTCGTTACCGACGTCGCGTCTGGCCTTCCAAGAAGCCAAGACCACGGGCGCCGCTTCAGCGCCCGACTCCCGGGCACCGCATCCCCAGGCTGGCCCCTGGGCAGGTGCCCGGCACACACCGCCCGTTCCACGAACGCGTGAAGCGCACGAAGAGACCCCCTCGCTGCCCGCGCCGCGCAGCTGTCCCGCGGCCTGACGGGCACCTCTCGGCGCACCAGCCTATTCCTCAGGGACACGCTCGCCTCCCACCAGCCCCCAGGCCCACGCCCCCAGGTACCTCTCCCAGATGGAATCCTCTTCGCAGGCGCCCTGGTCGTCCGTGTCCGGCGAGCAGGAAGAGCGGGAGCTGAAGGAGGGCCTCCTCAGGCTAGCGGCCGTGGCTGTGGAGGGCCCGGGCTGCTGTGCCCAGCGGGGACACGGAGCGGCGTCCAGGGACGCCGGGGGAACGGGCGAGCCCGGCCCAGGAGAGAGCAGCAGAGCGCGGCCGGACTCCGCCGGGCTCGGCTCTGGGCAGGCAGGCGCGGCTGGCCGACGCCTCCCCGGACGGCGGCCCAGCAGCCGTGCGCGCTCCCCGCGCGCGCGCGCGCGCGCCGCCGCCCAGAGGCTCCCTGGCCGCTGCCCCGCCCCACCCCCCCGCCCCCCCACTCAGGCGGTGGACTGCGGACAGGGACAGGGACACCCTCCTGGGAGAACTGCTGGGGCCCCGCCCACACGCTCGCTCTCGGGGAACTGCAGCCTCCTCGGGTCTGACTGCAATGCCACACCCGAAACCATGCAACGTCTAGAAGAAAACATAGGCAGTATGCCCTTTGACAGCAGTCTTAGCAGCCTACTTTCAAGTACCACGTCTGACTGGGCAATGGAAACAAAGTACAAAATGAACAAACGGGACTACATCAAAGTGAAAAAAAATCTTCTGCACGGCAAAGGAAACCATCCACAAAACCAAAACACAACCTAACAACTGGGAGAAGATACTTGCAAACCATATATCGGATAAGGGGTTTATATCCAAAACACAGAAAGAACTCCGACAGCTCAACAACAACAAAAAATCAACAACCCGATTAAAAAGACGGGCAAAAGATCTGAGCAGTGACTTCTCCAAAGAAGGTATACGGGTGGCCAACAGGCACATGGAAAGGGGCTCAACATCATTAGCGATCAGAGGAAGGCAAATCAAAACTACAAGGAGAGGTCACCTTCCTCTGGTCAGAATGGCTCTAATTAACAAGACAGGAGACAAGTGTCGGAGAGGACGTGGAGAGAAGGGAACTCTCCTACACTGCTGGTGGGAGTGCAGACTGGTGCAGCCACCATGGAAAGCCGTATGGAGTATCCTCAGAAAACTAAGAATACAATCTACCATATGTATGATCCAGCTAGCCCACTGCTGGGTATTTATCCAAAGAACTGGAAAACACCAATGCAGAAAGACACATGCACCCCTAGGTTCACTGCAGCATTATTCACAACAGCCAAAACTTGGAAGCAACCTAGGTGCCCATCAAGGGAAGTATGGACAGAGAAGATGTGGTGTGTATACACAATGGAATGCTACTCGGCCCTAAGAAACGATGAGATCCGGCCATTTGTGACAACGTGGATGGACCTTGAGGGTATTATGCGAAGTGAAATAAATCAGAGGGAGAAAGTCAAACACCGTGTGATCTCACTCATGAGTACATGATAA
>NW_027221817.1:0-27742 GCF_041296265.1 Equus caballus | reverse complement strand
GCATATGATGAGAAGTTCATCACAATATGTTCATCAGAGCAAAACCCGGGAACAACCCAGCTCTCCAGTAGCAGAGGACTGATGAAACAAACTCTGATGTAGGCATCTATGAGATACTCTGCAAGAATGAGAAATGCTCTTAACATGTAAATACTTCCAGGAGATACTGTGGAGAGGAAAAAAAAAGCAAGCTGTCAAATGACATAGCTAAGCATGTTATAATTTTCTCAAATTCACACATATCAAATAACAATATTGTGTATTGTGCATTTTCTGCTACAATATCAGGTGGGTGACCCAATAAGTTACACCTCAAATTGTTAACGGCAGCCACCTTTGGAAATAGCGTGGAACTGGAAGTGGGCGTGGAAGGCTGGCGGAGACTTCAGCACTGCCTATAATATTCTATTCATTTCACAAGGAATAATATAGTCAGATTTTAACTACTGAAATTATACATTTTCTTAAACAAAGTTGTTCAAAAGCGAGTAACAAAGATTCCAAGGAAGTGAGTTGAGTGAAATTGCACTTCAAATTGCAGCTAGGAGAAAGGCAGAGTCACTCCGAATGAGATCGAGGTTTCTGGATGCCTAGATGTGGCTCTGAGGGCTTTTTATTGATGGCTGGTCTCCCTACGGACATTCTCAGCCCTTTGCTACCTCCGAGTATCAAGGAACTTCTGACAAATGGGAAAAGGAGGCTGTTTTGTTATGGATCTGCAACTCGAGCGTGGGATGTGGAGAAAGGAAGCAACGAGGAACAGGGAAATCACCACATCTCTTAGACGGGCATCCCAGGCACACTGCTGACACTGGGCTCATTCAGAGTTTTTACGAATCATCTGAAAGGGATTTACAGTTGAATATCTAAATGTACAAAGTACATTTAAGCCCCTGGTGCAAGAAAATGCCAAGCAGATAAGGATAAAGAAATGCCAGAGCAGAAATGACCATAAGTCTGACCCAGTCTCATAATTCTTACATCTCACCAATTGTTATGAGGATTAATAAGACTGCTCTATGAATGCCCTTGGAAAATTGTAAAATGGTGCACAAAAGTGGCTTATTACTGTGATTATGTTGTAGTTGGTTTTACATCAGAGTTTGAAAACAGAGCTAAAAGTGAAATCCATAATGGAGTTTGGTGTTGTATTCAGCCATCCGTCCTGACTCTGAGAAGCTTACAAGAATGATTTGGCTTTTACAAGGAACCAGCCTCAGCTTTTTTTTTGTTTTTCGCCTACTTTCTTTTTTTAAAATAGAAGTACTATATCCAAATTTTAAAAGTTGGGGAAGGAGAACAGACATAAACTACCTGTATTTTCAATCACTCCAAAATGTCACACTGTATTTGCTAGATGAATGATGGAATGAATGAAAGAACGAATCCACTTTCACCCTGTTGCTGCCTTCCCTTCCAGTCTTTGCTCACTGGCCTGTTCTACAGGACGGTGAGCACAGTGCAGCTTTACTATTTATAACCTGCACTTTTCACTCATGTCATAAACAGTTCCTCGCATGGCTCCCTAGCTTTCAGAACTGTGCGGTTTTTCCTAGATTTGATGTTCTCTAAGACAGTTAATCCATCCTTCATGTTGGAATCACACTCACATCCTCCACGTCCCTTTCCAGGGTATGTCTTTGTACAAAGTCTTCCATTCTTTAGCCACTACTGCTCAAGGAAGTCCCAGGGCTGGGAATACGGTTGATAGCTGGTGGTTAGCAGGGGCTCCATTTCACAGACTTTATTATGAGTGTGATGGTTACGGTTATTGTGATCATTTTGTATTAATGATATGGATTGTTTTCTGAACTGCTTGGTTTGTTTACTTAATTTTTAAGATAAAGAAGGAAAACACTCTCTACGTACAACAGAATTTATTTTAAAATGAAACGAGGCAGAGATCACACATTACAGTGAATTTTAATATAAAATAAAGGCTCCACAGAAAGAATTCTATGGAGAGACAGACTGTTTCAAAGAACAAGCCAGCCTGGAGTGATGGAAAGCTCTTTCACTCATTGAGAAAAGATATGGAACAGCAGATGACCCTCCCCCCTGAGGCTGTCAAGAGGAGGGAGACACAAGACATGTGACTATAATCCTGGGAGACAGATTGCCCCACAAACATTCAGAACGCGTCACTTGTTGGTGACTCATTTCTTCCAGGAATTCTGCTATTGGCCAGATTTTTCAGGATCCACTTTTTATATTGTCCATTTTGTGATGGATACTCTATCAGCTCCTGTTTCTCTTCCCCCAGACCCCAGGCTTGCGGCCCCAGGATCTACACTACTAGTGAATTCTGAAGCCTACCAATTAGAATAGCCCCCACTACCTAAACCTTGCTGCCAAATAATTCTGGGACTAGGTGACACAGGGGGATTCTATTTGTCCCCTGAATTATTTCCACCCCCACACAAAATGGGCTAATTCCATCCTATGGACCAAGCTGTCATTCATCAGTTGATTCATTCAGTAAACATTGACTGCACACCTATCATACGTCATAGATAGTTCTAGCTCTGAGGATTAATGAGAGAACAAAGATCCTGCCCTCATAGAATTCCATGTGATGGGAGATGGATAATAAAGAAATGCACCGATAAACCACGACTGGATATGCTGTGAAGGACACAAAACGGTATTGGGTTGAAAGTAACCGGAGGTGGAGGAAACCACTTGGGTCAGGATGATCAGGGAAGGCCTCTCCGAGAAGTTAATAGCTGAGATAAGACCCATGTGAGAAAGAGCCAGCCAAGGGAAAACCTAAAGTGTGTCCCAGGCAGAAGGACAGCAAAAGCAAAGGCTCCAGAGCAGAATGAAACAGACGTGTTCAAAGAACAGAAAGAAAGTCATTGGTTGGCTTTTCTGGTTGAAGGTCAAGGAGCGGAGGGGAGAGCCCCAAGAGATGAAGATGGAAAGAAGACCAGAAAGCAGATCACTTGGGCCGTGAAAGACTTGGGAAGGAGTTTAATGTTCATTAAAGTGCAAAGCTTCTGCCTTGATAAGCACCTTAGTGCATCTGGTCAACCTACTTTATACTCCAGTCTCCCAACCAAACTGGAGTTTTCTCCTAAAGCCCTGTTCATATGATTTGTATTTGGCTATTACAAATCTTCTTCCCAAGGAGCTTGCCTCTGCTCTCCATGCCCCTGACCAAGGCTTACAGACTTGCCTAAAAAGGAGAGCTTTCCCAGTCCATGGCATTGCTGGACCTGACTCCAACATTCTGGTTCATTCTATAATTCCTGTTCATACTAGGGCTCTGAACCATGTCTAATTCTGCTTTGCCTTTTGGACTTGTCACCTCGGGCATCTGGAACCAAGTAGGCACACCCTAAGCCTATATCCTAACCCCTGCCAAGTGGAGTTCCATTGGTCTGGTGTCCTTTCTCCTCTCCATTGCCCTGAGCCTGATCGTAGCATGCCTTGTCTGGACCAAGCTCTTGTTAAAGCCTAACTGCACATCACAGTGGCCCCAAAATAGTACCGTTAAGTTTAATCATCAGACTAATTCACCTGACTTAGCTCCAGATAAATCTTGGCTGTTTCAAAAAATCAAATCTGGAAATTTGTTACAATTGAGGACACGTAAAAACTATGTTCAGTCTCTGATGGCAATTTCCAAAGAGTAGTTCCAAGAATAGCTGGGAAATTGCCATGTAATTGGCATAAAGCTATGACCTCCTCAGGGGTCTACTTGGAAGAAGAACCACATCTACGTGGCTGCACAGGAACCAACGCATTTGTTAACAATCCGGCCTCATTACCCACCTACCAGCCATGTGTTAGTGGTCATAACTCTTACAGCACTTTGGGATCCAGATTCTTATCTGGTACATTAGGCACCAAGTGGGAGAGCCTGGGCAGCAAAGCTGAAACGTCATGTTAAATATTTGCATTTTGGGCAATAGCTCCTTTCATGGCATGGTTTCCAGGCCCTTCATCACCCTGGCTGGCCTATTGTCGCCTCTAGTTTTCAGTAAGCATTTTTAAATGGTACTGAGGATGGAATTCTCTCCTCCTCATGTAGTCGGAGCAGTGCAAAGAGGCACGTACGATGATCTTCTCTCCAGAGAAGGCCAGCCATTGCCCACAGGCCAGGTCTAGCTCCCAAGTGGGACTGTGCTGATCCATAGAAAATCAAAGTTTCAAAATTTTCTTAGCAAACTTGCAAGGCCTGCTCACATCGGGTCCACGTCACTTGTAAGGCCACAAACAGCCAATGCGCTGCTGCATCTGCTCCCTTTGTGTCAAGGCACGAGCTCTCATTTGCCAACGTCCCCACCTGGCCAAACCAGTCCTGTGTCTTTCTGATCTCTGCACGCAGGCTTCACAAGCCAAACAACTAACAGTGGCAAACATACCTGCTTTGGAGTCAGAAGGGCCAACTTCATGCATTGAGCCAAAAAATCATCACTGATCACTTACTAGGTGTGACATATAATACGAGGCCCTAGGGATAGTCATGAGCAACAAGACAGAAGATTCCTTGGCAGAACTTCTCATTTAGCAGGGGAGAAAGGGCACAAACAAACCGTTATCTGCCTTACTCACTAATTGCAAAGGGAAGAAGCATTTCCAGAAAGGAAATAGAGAGCATCATTAAACGAAACAAACAAACAAAAATCGGCCTTCTCCAGGGGATCTGGGTCGCCTTCTGTGACATGATGACATTTCAGCTGAGCCCTCAGGACAAAGGAAAGGAGACAGATGTAGAAACGGAGGAAGGACAGGTCCAGGACATGGAAATACCAGGTGCCCAGGCCTCGAGACACGAAGGAGGCTGGCACGTCTTGGAAAGTGAAAGATGGCTTTTTTCTTTTCTTTTTCTTTATACTGCTATAGATAAAACCTTGGGAGAATTTTATTACTGTTTCTTTCTTAAGAACAGGTACAAGCTCCCTATCATGACGACGATCATTCCAATATACCCTGTATTGTTCAGCAAGAGAGAGGTGGCGTATGCTGCTGCCTGTTTTCACACACAAATGCATGAATCCCTGGCAGAAGATTCACACTTCTCTTTTATCTCCTAAAAAGACAATGAAATATAAGTAACTCATAAGTCCCCAACCTCATCAGCCAGTGACTACAAAGTGAGATTATGCTCTTCTTTCATACGCAAATTATTATGGCCTGAGGCCCTCCAACTGTCTCCCAGCTGTTTCTGAGAGTTTCTCTGGGCCTCCTGTGTGTCCAGAATTACGCTTTTAGTTTCTGCTTGCTCTGAGCTTCTTGTCTTCCAGGGCCCAGCTGTCCTCATCCATGATTACCGCCAACGCCATACTTGGCTTTGGGGAGAGAATACTGTTGCTTAAGTCCAAAGGGACAGTCCTGGTGAGTGTCATAATTCACTAGTGCAATGTGAACCCAGAAGCACCCCTGAAGCTGGAGAACTCCGGGTCCTCGAGAGGCCGCAGAGATTCTTACGGCTGACCCACAACTTTAAGAATTGCAGCTCACTGGGGGCGGTAGACATGGCAGGATCCTTGGCTCTGGCGCGAAGAATAGAGAATGCAGCCTGGGGAACCAAGTGTCGCTGTTAACAGTCAGTCTGGGCTCAGTTACATTCAACAAATGTTGACTGAGACTGACTCACGGCGGGAACTGTGCTGTGGGCTTTGCACACCTGCTCGCCTTTGTTGTGAAGCAGGGAATGTGCGGAAAACTATGGAGCAGTGAAAATGGACTACTGCTACGAGTTACAAGCATCAGGGGCTTAATTTCACGAACAGAATATTCGGTGAAAGAAATAAATAGAACATTCTGGCAAAGTTCAAACCAAGCAATAATAATGTCATTTAGAGAAACATACATCCACGGAGGGAAAATACTACACATGAAAGGAAAGGAATGAGGGAGAAAAAAAAGCAATCAGGATCTGTCACCTTGAGGAAGTTGGGAGGGTAGGACACTGGCCGACCGAAGAACGGGAAGGGGGAAGCAGTACAGAGATACCCCAGTGATTTCTCGAGTTGGGCTCTGCTCACTTGTATTTGTTTCACAATTGTGCGTACTGAGGATGTTCACAACACATGTGGTACTGGACTTATGGTAAAATATTTTTTTAATAAATAAAAGAAGTAGACTTCTGTATTTCATTTCTTATTGGCTAACAGCAAATGCACAGACTTAGACTTGAACAAACTTAGATCAGGTGCACACGAAAGCAAAACCACCAACCAACGAACCCACCAAAAAACATGAACGTCACACCCGAAACCATGCAACGACTAGAAGAAAACATAGGCAATATCCTCTTTGACATAAGTCTTAGCAGCCCATTTTCAAGTACCACGTCTGACTGGGCAATGGAAACAAAAGACAAAATGATCAAATGGGACTACATCAAAGTCAAAAGAAATCCTCTGCACCGCAAAGGAAACCATCCACAAAACCAAAACACAACCTAACAACTGGGAGAAGATTCTTGCAAACCGTGTATCGGATAAGGGGTTAATATCCAAAACACAGAAAGAACTCATACATCTCAACAGCAAAAAAAATCAGCGACCCAATTAAACAGGCGGGCAAAAGATCTGAGCAGTGATTTCTCCAAAGAAGGTATAGGGATGGCCAACAGGCATATGGAAAGGGACTCAACATCATTAGCGATCAGAGAAATGCAAATCACAACTACAAGGAGATGTCACCTTACTCTGGTCAGAATGGCTCTCATTAACAAGACAAGAGACAAGTGTCAGAGAGGATGTGGAGAGAAGGGAACTCTCCTGCACTGCTGGTGGGAGGGCAGACCGGTGCAGCCACTATGGAAAGCAGTATAGTATAGAGTATCCTCAGAAAACTAAGACTACATCTACCTACCATATGTAGGATCCAGCTAGCCCACTGCTGGCTATTCATCCAAAGAACTTGAAAACACCAATGCAGAAAGACACACGCACCCCTAGGTTCACTGCAGCATTATTCACAACAGCCAGAACTTGGAAGCAACCTAGGTGCCCATCAAGGGAAGAATGGATAAAGAAGATGTGGTATGCATACACAATGGAATGCCACTCGGCCCTAAGAAATGATGAGATCCGACCATTTGTGACAACGTGGATGGGCCTTGAGGGTATTACGTGAAGTGAAATAAATCAGAGGGACAAAGTCAAACACCAAACACCGTGTGATCTCACTCATAAGTAGAAGATAAAAACAACGACAAACACACACAGAGCAAAGGAGATTGGATTGGTGGTTACCATAGGGGGAGGGGGGAGGGGAGAGAGCCAAAGGGGTGATGAGGCTCACATGTGAGGTGACGGACTATAATTAGTTTTCGGGTGGTGAACACCATGTAATCTACACAGAATTCGAAACATATTACAACGTACATCTGAAAGCTATAGCATCTTAGAATCCACTGTTACTGCAATAAAATAAAATAAAATAAAAAAGTGTAGGAGGCTCAAGAGGCCAACAGGCTTTTGAAAAGTTATTCTAGGGATTCTTATGGCTTAGCTCAGGGCGGCAGACACCAGCCTGAGACACAGCTGTGACACAGCCACTAACTTCAACTCAACTATATTCCGACTGGAGGGAAATCAAAACTACTGTCATCATAATTGATTGAAGGCTTCACTTTGTGCCAGATCCTGCGCCGACTGCTCTGCACCAACTGTCTCATTTAATCCTCACATCCAAAAGCTAGGTTACCGTTATTCTCCCCATTGTAAAGGTGAGCAGGCGGAAGCAGAAAGATGGCAATCTGCCTGCAATTCACAGAAGGATTCCCTAGGTAATGACATGACCTTTGGACAAGATTTCAAGGTTTAACACATTCCAGTGGAGATGCAGATCCCAGTATCACAGAACGCGAAAAACACCGAGTCCTGCCAAATGTCTTAAAACACTAATTATGGATCCTCACAGTCTCTTGGCCTGTTTTCTCAGAGGAGGGAAAACCCAGTGTGAAAAACCGTTGAGGAGATGTCTGCAGAGGAGGACTACGTCTGGTCTTTAAAGCCGGGAACTATCCCAGTAGATTCTGAGTCAGTGGGTCCAGAGTAGGCCTTGAGCGTCTCTGTTCTTTTCAAAAGCCCCACAGGCTACACTTCCGCGCCCTTGGAGTTGGGAAGTACAGTCATGCCCTACAGCGGGACGTTTCAGTCAACAACGGGGGTCCCATCAGATTAGTCCCATATGGCCTAGGTGTGTAGGAGGCTCTGCCATCCAGGTTTAGGAACTCCGTGGGGTTTGCACAGTCTCGAGATTGCCTGACCATGACACACTCCTCAGAACTTATCCCCACCGTTAAGCAAAGCATGACTATACTGCCTTGGATTCTCCACGGTCCCAGACCCTGCACTCTTTAGATGACTGCACACGCAGAGGGCACCGTGTCTGAGGCAGAGAGCAGCTGGAATCACAAAAGCTCTCGACAGAGAGTCAAGGAAAGGCGTGCTCTGCTTACACGACTCTCTACTTTTCTCTGGGTCTGAACCATTTCATAGCTAGTCTGCTTTTTTGAACCGAGCAGCTTTGCCAAAAAAAAAAAAAAAAAGAAAAAAGAAAAAAAAAAAGGTTACCAACAAACACTAAACAAACCAATATAAACAATACATATTAAATAAGCCTAACCCTACTATGCTACTGAAAAGGCTCTTATTTCCCTGGGATAATTTGGACAGCATTAGATTGTTTTACCAAGAGCAGCCAAGTCGAGGGAGATTATTTCTCATTCCACAGTGCTGCAGATGCGGTCAGTAGCAAGTGCAAGCCGGAAAGGAAACAAAGCAAAGTTGGGTGTAATCCATTCAAGTTCACACGTTTCACCAGGGACAGCCTCCAAGCCTTGAATCCTTAGGTATGCATTTATCCATTTCTTTAATCAACCACTACTAACGCCTACTAAAGGCCAGACACTGCTCTAAGTACTTTACGGATATGAAATATCCTCTAACCTTTACACTCACCTACGGAGTGTGTATGATAATCAACCCCGTTTGACAGATCAGGAAACTGACACACAGAATGGTACAGTAACTTGCCCAAGTTCACACAGTCCGTAGGTGGCAGAGCCAGGACCCCTTTGACAGGGTCTGGCTCCGGAGGCCACGTTCTGAATCGCCACGCTCAGTCTCCAAAAACCTAGAGAAAGCGCCAGCCTCAATCGAAAAGTTTTGTTTTCCCCACCCTACAGTCCCTACGCGGCCCCAGTCTCCAGGGCATTCTTTCAGCTCCTCTGACAGGCCCTACTCCTCCCTTGCCCTGTCCCAACACTCTCCCGCACAAGTCCTCCTTTTCTTTTAGGCATCTGCTCTCAGCTTCAACATCACTGCCTGAGTCACCAAGTCTAACAGGAAATGCCGTCTTTCTCAACACTCAACACAAAATTGCTTTTACGTATCTCCTAGGTAATTGGTTGCTGCCTGTCTGTCCTTTCCAACCAGGCTGTGAGGGCCAGTACGTCAAACAGCCTGTCAGTCTTGCTCACCAAGTGTCCAGGCCACTGAACCCGCACCGACCAGAGGAAAGGAAGGACTTGTCCCCACGTCAACTCTCCAGACTTTCTGTGGAAGGAGGGAACGAACGGAGCACCCTCCAGCCTCACGCTTTCTTTGCCAGACTTTCAGGTGTGGGGCACATACCTGTGCTCACAACGCTCCCCGGACAGCCCCCACTGCACCCCTAACAGGTAGACTTCTGCACAGTCACGGGCTTTGGAAAGCACTGGCTCTGCACACAACTATCATGTGGCCCTCGACAGGCCACTTCCCCTGAACCGGCCTGAGCTTCAGGGCCACAACAGGCTTCGTGAAAACCCCAACGGAACGTAGCCTCGAAAAGAGGGAGACCTGCACTCCTCAGAACGCCTCGAGACCAGTGTCCTTATCGACTTCGCGTCTGTCCTTCCAAGAAGCCGAGACCAGGGGTGGCGCTTCAGCGCCCGACTCCCGGGCACCGCACGCCCAGGCTGGCCCCGTGCCCGGCACACACCGCCCGTTCCACGAACGCCTCAAGCGGACGAAGAGACCCCCTCGCTCCCCGCGCCGCACAGCTGTCCCGCGACCTGACGGGCACCTCTGGGCTCACAAGCCTGTTCCTCAGGGACACGCTCGCCTCCCACCAGCCCCCACGCCCACGCCCCCCAGGTACCTCTCTCAGATGGCATCATCTTCGCGGGCGCCCTGGTCGTCCGTGTCCGGCGAGCAGGAAGAGCGGGAGCTGAAGGACGGCCTCCTCAGGCTAGCGGCCGTGGCCGTGGAGGGCCCGCGCTGCTGTGCCCAGCGGGGACACGGAGCGGCGTCCACGGACGCCGGGGGAACGGACGAGCCCGGCCCGGGAGAGAGCAGCACAGCGCGGCCGGACTCCGCCGGGCTCGGCTCGGGGCAGGCGGGCGCGGCTCGCCGACGCCTCCCACGCCTCCCAGGACGGCGGCCCAGCAGCCGCGCGCTGCTCTCCTCTCCTCTCCTCGCGCGCATGCGCCGCCGCCCAGACGCTGCCCGGCCGTTGCCCCGCCCCCCCCCCCCTCCGGCGGTGGACTGCGGACAGCGACGGGGACACCCTCCTGGCAGAACTCCTGCGGCCCCGCCCACACGCTTCGGACCTTCGCGGAGCGGGAAGGTGCGCTGACAGGGACGCAGGGTCCCCGCTACGCTCGCTCTCGGGGAACTGCAGCCTCCTCCCTCGGCTTTGACTTGAATGTCACACCCGAAACCATGCAACCTCTACAAGAAAACATAGGCAGTATGCTCTTTGACATCAGTCTTAGCAGCCCATTTTCAAGTACCACGTCTGACTGGGCAATGGAAACAAAAGACAAAATGATCAAATGGGACTACATCAAAGTCAAAAGAAATCCTCTGCACCGCAAAGGAAACCATCCACAAAACCAAAACACAACCTAACAACTGGGAGAAGATTCTTGCAAACCGTGTATCGGATAAGGGGTTAATATCCAAAACACAGAAAGAACTCATACATCTCAACAGCAAAAAAAATCAGCGACCCAATTAAACAGGCGGGCAAAAGATCTGAGCAGTGATTTCTCCAAAGAAGGTATAGGGATGGCCAACAGGCATATGGAAAGGGACTCAACATCATTAGCGATCAGAGAAATGCAAATCACAACTACAAGGAGATGTCACCTTACTCTGGTCAGAATGGCTCTCATTAACAAGACAAGAGACAAGTGTCAGAGAGGATGTGGAGAGAAGGGAACTCTCCTGCACTGCTGGTGGGAGGGCAGACCGGTGCAGCCACTATGGAAAGCAGTATAGTATAGAGTATCCTCAGAAAACTAAGACTACATCTACCTACCATATGTAGGATCCAGCTAGCCCACTGCTGGCTATTCATCCAAAGAACTTGAAAACACCAATGCAGAAAGACACACGCACCCCTAGGTTCACTGCAGCATTATTCACAACAGCCAGAACTTGGAAGCAACCTAGGTGCCCATCAAGGGAAGAATGGATAAAGAAGATGTGGTATGCATACACAATGGAATGCCACTCGGCCCTAAGAAATGATGAGATCCGACCATTTGTGACAACGTGGATGGGCCTTGAGGGTATTACGTGAAGTGAAATAAATCAGAGGGACAAAGTCAAACACCAAACACCGTGTGATCTCACTCATAAGTAGAAGATAAAAACAACGACAAACACACACAGAGCAAAGGAGATTGGATTGGTGGTTACCATAGGGGGAGGGGGGAGGGGAGAGAGCCAAAGGGGTGATGAGGCTCACATGTGAGGTGACGGACTATAATTAGTTTTCGGGTGGTGAACACCATGTAATCTACACAGAATTCGAAATATATTACAACGTACATCTGAAAGCTATAGCATCTTAGAATCCACTGTTACTGCAATAAAATAAAATAAAATAAAGAAGTGTAGGAGGCTCAAGAGGCTAACAGGCTTTTGAAAAGTTATTCTAGGGATTCTTATGGCTTAGCTCAGGGCGGCAGACACCAGCCTGAGACACAGCTGTGACACAGCCACTAACTTCAACTCAACTATATTCCGACTGGAGGGAAATCAAAACTACCGTCATCATAATTTATTGAAGGCTTCACTTTGTGCCAGATCCTGTGCCGACTGCTTTGCACCAACTGTCTCATTTAATCCTCACATCCAAAAGGCAGGTTACCGTTATTCTCCCCATTGTCAAGGTGAGGAGGCGGAAGCAGAAAGATGGCAATCTGCCTGGAATTCACAGAAGGATTCTCTAGGTAATGACATGACTTTTGGACAAGATTTCAAGGTTTAACACATTACAGTGCAGATGCAGATCCCAGTATCACAGAACGTGAAAAACACTGAGTCCTGCCAAATGTCTTAAAACACTAATTATGGATCCTCACAATCTCTTGGCCTGTTTTCTCAGATGAGGGAAAACCCAGCGTGAAAAACCGTTGATGAGATGTCTGCAGAGGAGGACTACGTCTGGTCTTTAAAGCCGGGACCTATCCCAGTAGATTCTGAGTCAGTGGGTCCAGAGTAGGCCTTGAGCGTCTCTGTTCTTTTCCAAAGCCCCACAGGCTACACTTCCGTGCCCTTGGAGTTGGGAAGTACAGTCATGCCCTACATCGGGACGTTTCAGTCAACAACGGGGGTCCCATCAGATTAGTCCCATATGGCCTAGGTGTGTAGGAGGCTCTGCCATCCAGGTTTAGGAACTCCGTGGTGTTTGCACAGTCTCGAGATTGCCTGACCATGACACACTCCTCAGAACTCATCCCCACTGTTAAGCAAAGCATGACTATACCGCCTTGGATTCTCCACGGTCCCAGACCTGAACTGTTTAGATGACTGCACACGCAGAGGGCACCGTGTCTGAGGCAGAGAGCAGCTGGAATCACAAAAGCTCTCGACAGAGAGTCAAGGAAAGGCGTGCTCTGCTTACACGACTCTCTACTTTTCTCTGGGTCTGAACCATTTCCTAGCTAATCTGCTTTTTTTAACCGAGCAGCTTTGCCAAAAAAAAAAAAAAAGAAAAAACACAAAGTTACCAACAAACACTAAACAAACCAATATAAACAATACATATTAAATAAGCCTAACCCTACTATGCTACTGAAAAGGCTTTTATTTCCCTGGGATAATTTGGACAGCATTAGATTGTTTTACCAAGAGCAGCCAAGTCGAGGCAGATTATTTCTAATTCCACAGTGCTGCAGATGCGGTCAGTAGCAACTGCAAGCCGGAAAGGAAACAAAACAAAACAAAGTTGGGTGTAATCCATTCAAGTTCACACGTTTCACCAGGGACAGCCTCCAAGCCTTGAATAGTTAGGTATGCATTTAGCCATTTCTTTAATCAACCACTACTAACGCCTGCTAAAGGCCAGACACTGCTCTAAGTACTTTACGGATATGAAATATCCTCTCACCTTTACACTCACCTATGGAGTGTGTATGATAATCATCCCCGTTTTACAGATCAGGAAACTGACACACAGAATGGTACAGTAACTTGCCCGAGTTCACACAGCCCGTAGGTGGCAGAGCCAGGACCCATGTGACAGAGTCTGGCTCCAGAGTCCACGTTCTGAATCACCACGCTCAGTCCCCAAAAACCTAGAGAAAGCGCCAGCCTCAATCGAAAAGTTTTCTTTTCCCCACCCTACAGTCCCTACGCGGCGGCCCCAGTCTCCAGGGCATGCTTTCAGCTCCTCTGACAGGCCCTACTCCTCCCTTGCCCTGTCCCAACACTCTCCCGCACAGGTCCTCCTTTTCTTTTAGGCATCTGCTCTCAGCTTCAACATCACTGCCTGAGTCACCAAGTCTAACAGGAAATGCCGTCTTTCTCAACACTCAACACAAAATTGCTTTTACGTATCTCCTAGGTAATTGGTTGCTGCCTGTCTGTCCTTTCCAACCAGGCTGTGAGGGCCAGTACGTCAAACAGCCTGTCAGTCTTGCTCACCAAGTGTCCAGACCACTGAACACGCACCGACCAGAGGAAAGGAAGGACTTGTCCCAAAGTCAACTCTCCAGACTTTCTGTGCAAGGAGGGAACGAACGGAGCACCCTCCAGCCTCACGCTTTCTCTTCCATGCTTTCAAGTGTGGGGCACATACCTCTGCTCACAACGCTCCCCGGACAGCCCCCACTGCACCCCTAACAGGTAGACTTCTGCACAGTCACGGGCTTTGGAAAGCACTGGCTCTGCACACAAATCTTACGTGGCCCTCGACAGGCCACTTCCCCTGAACCGGCCTGAGCTTCAGGCCCACAACAGGCTTCGTGAAAACCCCAACGGAACGTAGCCTCGAAAAGAGGGAGACCCGCACTCCTCAGAACGCCTCGAGACCAGTGTCCTTATCGACTTCGCGTCTGTCCTTCCAAGAAGCCAAGACCACGGCTGGCGCTTCAGCGCCCGACTCCCGGGCACCGCATGCCCAGGCTGGCCCCTGGGCAGGTGCCCGGCACACACCGCCCGTTCCACGAACGCCTCAAGCGCACGAAGAGACCCCCTCGCTCCCCGCACCGCACAGCTGTCCCGCGACCTGACGGGCACCTCTCGGCGCACAAGCCTATTCCTCAGGGACACGCTCGCCTCCCACCAGCCCCCAGGCCCACGCCCCCCAGGTACCTCTCTCAGATGGAATCCTCTTCGCAGGCGCCCTGGTCGTCCGTGTCCGGCGAGCAGGAAGAGCGGGAGCTGAAGGACGGCCTCCTCAGGCTAGCGGCCGTGGCTGTGCACGGCCCGGGCTGCTGTGCCCAGCGGGGACGCGGAGCGCCGTCCACGGACGCCGGGGGAACGGACGAGCCCGGCCCGGGAGAGAGCAGCACAGCGCGGCCGGACTCCGCCGGGCTCGGCTCTGGGCAGGCAGGCGCGGCTCGCCGACGCCTCCCACGCCTCCCAGGACGGCGGCCCAGCAGCCGCGCGCTCCTCTCCTCTCCTCGCGCGCGCGCGCGCGCGCCGCCGCCCAGACGCTGCCCGGCCGTTGCCCCGCCCCCCCCCCTCCGGCGGTGGACTGCGGACAGCGACGGGGACACCCTCCTGGGAGAACTCCTGCGGCCCCGCCCACATGCTTGGGACCTTCGCGGAGCGGGAAGGTGCGCTGACAGGGACGCAGGGTCCCCGCTACGCTCGCTCTCGGGGAACTGCAGCCTCCTCCCTCGGCTTTCACTTGAATGTCACACCCGAAACCATGCAACGTCTACAAGCAAACATAGGCAGTGTGCTCTTTGACATCAGTCTTAGCAGCCTATTTTCAAGTACCACGTCTGACTGGGCAAGGGAAACAAAATACAAAATGAACAAACGGGACTACATCAAAGTCAAAAAACATCCTCTGCACCGCAAAGGAAACCATCCACAAAACCAAAACACAACCTAACAACTGGGAGAAGATTCTTGCAAACCGTATATCGGATAAGGGGTTAATATCCAAAACACAGAAAGAACTCATACATCTCAACAGCAAAAAACATCAACAACCCAATTGAAAAGGCGGGCAAAAGATCTGAGCAGTGATTTCTCCAAAGAAGGTATACGGATGGCCAACAGGCATATGGAAAGGGACTCAACATCCTTAGCGATCAGAGAAATGCAAATCACAACTACAAGGAGATGTCCCCTTACTCTGGTCAGAATGGCTCTAATTAACAAGACAAGAGACAAGTGTCGGAGAGGATGTGCAGAGAAGGGAACTCTCCTGCACTGCTGGTGGGAGGGCAGACTGGTGCAGCCACTACGGAAAGCAGGATGGAGTATCCTCAGAAAACTAAGAATACATCTACCATATGTATGATCCAGCTAGCCCACTGCTGGCTATTCATCCAAAGAACTTGAAAACACCAATGCAGAGGGACACATGCACCCCTAGGCTCACTGCAGCATTATTCACAACAGCCAAAACTTGGAAGCAACCTAGGTGCCCATCAAGGGAAGAATGGATAAAGAAGATGTGGTATGTATACACAATGGAATGCCACTCGGCCCTAAGAAATGATGAGATCCGCCCATTTGTGACAACGTCGATGGACCTTGAGGGTATTATGTGAAGTGAAATAAATCAGAGGGACAAAGTCAAACACCGTGTGATCTCACTCATAAGGAGAAGATAAAAACAACGACAAACGCACACAGAGCAAAGGAGATTGCATTAGTGGTTACCATAGGGGGAGGGGGGAGGGGAGAGAGCCAAAGGGGTGATGAGGCTCACATGTGAGGTGACGGACTATCATTAGTTTTCGGGTGGTGAACACGATGTAATCTACACAGAATTCAAAATATATTACAACGTACATCTGAAAGCTATATCATCTTAGGATCCACTGTTACTGCAATAAAATAAAATAAAATAAAATAAAATAAAATAAAATAAAATAAAATAAAATAAAAAAGTGTAGGAGCCTCAAGAGGCTAACAGGCTTTTGAAAAGTTATTCCAGGGATTTTTATGGCTTAGCTCAGGGCGGCAGACACCAGCCTGAGACACAGCTGTGGCACAGCTACTAACTTCAACTAAACTGTATTCCGACTGGAGGGAAATCAAAACTACTGCAATCATAATTTCTTGAAGGCTTCACTTTGTGCCAGATCCTGTGCCGACTGCTTTGCACCAACTGTCTCATTTAATCCTCACATCCAAAAGGCAGGTTACCGTTATTCTCCCCATTGTCAAGGTGAGGAGGCGGAAGCAGAAAGATGGCAATCTGCCTGGAATTCACAGAAGGATTCTCTAGGTAATGACATGACTTTTGGACAAGATTTCAAGGTTTAACACATTACAGTGCAGATGCAGATCCCAGTATCACAGAACGTGAAAAACACTGAGTCCTGCCAAATGTCTTAAAACACTAATTATGGATCCTCACAATCTCTTGGCCTGTTTTCTCAGATGAGGGAAAACCCAGCGTGAAAAACCGTTGATGAGATGTCTGCAGAGGAGGACTACGTCTGGTCTTTAAAGCCGGGACCTATCCCAGTAGATTCTGAGTCAGTGGGTCCAGAGTAGGCCTTGAGCGTCTCTGTTCTTTTCCAAAGCCCCACAGGCTACACTTCCGTGCCCTTGGAGTTGGGAAGTACAGTCATGCCCTACATCGGGACGTTTCAGTCAACAACGGGGGTCCCATCAGATTAGTCCCATATGGCCTAGGTGTGTAGGAGGCTCTGCCATCCAGGTTTAGGAACTCCGTGGTGTTTGCACAGTCTCGAGATTGCCTGACCATGACACACTCCTCAGAACTCATCCCCACTGTTAAGCAAAGCATGACTATACCGCCTTGGATTCTCCACGGTCCCAGACCTGAACTGTTTAGATGACTGCACACGCAGAGGGCACCGTGTCTGAGGCAGAGAGCAGCTGGAATCACAAAAGCTCTCGACAGAGAGTCAAGGAAAGGCGTGCTCTGCTTACACGACTCTCTACTTTTCTCTGGGTCTGAACCATTTCCTAGCTAATCTGCTTTTTTTAACCGAGCAGCTTTGCCAAAAAAAAAAAAAAAGAAAAAACACAAAGTTACCAACAAACACTAAACAAACCAATATAAACAATACATATTAAATAAGCCTAACCCTACTATGCTACTGAAAAGGCTTTTATTTCCCTGGGATAATTTGGACAGCATTAGATTGTTTTACCAAGAGCAGCCAAGTCGAGGCAGATTATTTCTAATTCCACAGTGCTGCAGATGCGGTCAGTAGCAACTGCAAGCCGGAAAGGAAACAAAACAAAACAAAGTTGGGTGTAATCCATTCAAGTTCACACGTTTCACCAGGGACAGCCTCCAAGCCTTGAATAGTTAGGTATGCATTTAGCCATTTCTTTAATCAACCACTACTAACGCCTGCTAAAGGCCAGACACTGCTCTAAGTACTTTACGGATATGAAATATCCTCTCACCTTTACACTCACCTATGGAGTGTGTATGATAATCATCCCCGTTTTACAGATCAGGAAACTGACACACAGAATGGTACAGTAACTTGCCCGAGTTCACACAGCCCGTAGGTGGCAGAGCCAGGACCCATGTGACAGAGTCTGGCTCCAGAGTCCACGTTCTGAATCACCACGCTCAGTCCCCAAAAACCTAGAGAAAGCGCCAGCCTCAATCGAAAAGTTTTCTTTTCCCCACCCTACAGTCCCTACGCGGCGGCCCCAGTCTCCAGGGCATGCTTTCAGCTCCTCTGACAGGCCCTACTCCTCCCTTGCCCTGTCCCAACACTCTCCCGCACAGGTCCTCCTTTTCTTTTAGGCATCTGCTCTCAGCTTCAACATCACTGCCTGAGTCACCAAGTCTAACAGGAAATGCCGTCTTTCTCAACACTCAACACAAAATTGCTTTTACGTATCTCCTAGGTAATTGGTTGCTGCCTGTCTGTCCTTTCCAACCAGGCTGTGAGGGCCAGTACGTCAAACAGCCTGTCAGTCTTGCTCACCAAGTGTCCAGACCACTGAACACGCACCGACCAGAGGAAAGGAAGGACTTGTCCCAAAGTCAACTCTCCAGACTTTCTGTGCAAGGAGGGAACGAACGGAGCACCCTCCAGCCTCACGCTTTCTCTTCCATGCTTTCAAGTGTGGGGCACATACCTCTGCTCACAACGCTCCCCGGACAGCCCCCACTGCACCCCTAACAGGTAGACTTCTGCACAGTCACGGGCTTTGGAAAGCACTGGCTCTGCACACAAATCTTACGTGGCCCTCGACAGGCCACTTCCCCTGAACCGGCCTGAGCTTCAGGCCCACAACAGGCTTCGTGAAAACCCCAACGGAACGTAGCCTCGAAAAGAGGGAGACCCGCACTCCTCAGAACGCCTCGAGACCAGTGTCCTTATCGACTTCGCGTCTGTCCTTCCAAGAAGCCAAGACCACGGCTGGCGCTTCAGCGCCCGACTCCCGGGCACCGCATGCCCAGGCTGGCCCCTGGGCAGGTGCCCGGCACACACCGCCCGTTCCACGAACGCCTCAAGCGCACGAAGAGACCCCCTCGCTCCCCGCACCGCACAGCTGTCCCGCGACCTGACGGGCACCTCTCGGCGCACAAGCCTATTCCTCAGGGACACGCTCGCCTCCCACCAGCCCCCAGGCCCACGCCCCCCAGGTACCTCTCTCAGATGGAATCCTCTTCGCAGGCGCCCTGGTCGTCCGTGTCCGGCGAGCAGGAAGAGCGGGAGCTGAAGGACGGCCTCCTCAGGCTAGCGGCCGTGGCTGTGCACGGCCCGGGCTGCTGTGCCCAGCGGGGACGCGGAGCGCCGTCCACGGACGCCGGGGGAACGGACGAGCCCGGCCCGGGAGAGAGCAGCACAGCGCGGCCGGACTCCGCCGGGCTCGGCTCTGGGCAGGCAGGCGCGGCTCGCCGACGCCTCCCACGCCTCCCAGGACGGCGGCCCAGCAGCCGCGCGCTCCTCTCCTCTCCTCGCGCGCGCGCGCGCGCGCCGCCGCCCAGACGCTGCCCGGCCGTTGCCCCGCCCCCCCCCCTCCGGCGGTGGACTGCGGACAGCGACGGGGACACCCTCCTGGGAGAACTCCTGCGGCCCCGCCCACATGCTTGGGACCTTCGCGGAGCGGGAAGGTGCGCTGACAGGGACGCAGGGTCCCCGCTACGCTCGCTCTCGGGGAACTGCAGCCTCCTCCCTCGGCTTTCACTTGAATGTCACACCCGAAACCATGCAACGTCTACAAGCAAACATAGGCAGTGTGCTCTTTGACATCAGTCTTAGCAGCCTATTTTCAAGTACCACGTCTGACTGGGCAAGGGAAACAAAATACAAAATGAACAAACGGGACTACATCAAAGTCAAAAAACATCCTCTGCACCGCAAAGGAAACCATCCACAAAACCAAAACACAACCTAACAACTGGGAGAAGATTCTTGCAAACCGTATATCGGATAAGGGGTTAATATCCAAAACACAGAAAGAACTCATACATCTCAACAGCAAAAAACATCAACAACCCAATTGAAAAGGCGGGCAAAAGATCTGAGCAGTGATTTCTCCAAAGAAGGTATACGGATGGCCAACAGGCATATGGAAAGGGACTCAACATCCTTAGCGATCAGAGAAATGCAAATCACAACTACAAGGAGATGTCCCCTTACTCTGGTCAGAATGGCTCTAATTAACAAGACAAGAGACAAGTGTCGGAGAGGATGTGCAGAGAAGGGAACTCTCCTGCACTGCTGGTGGGAGGGCAGACTGGTGCAGCCACTACGGAAAGCAGGATGGAGTATCCTCAGAAAACTAAGAATACATCTACCATATGTATGATCCAGCTAGCCCACTGCTGGCTATTCATCCAAAGAACTTGAAAACACCAATGCAGAGGGACACATGCACCCCTAGGCTCACTGCAGCATTATTCACAACAGCCAAAACTTGGAAGCAACCTAGGTGCCCATCAAGGGAAGAATGGATAAAGAAGATGTGGTATGTATACACAATGGAATGCCACTCGGCCCTAAGAAATGATGAGATCCGCCCATTTGTGACAACGTCGATGGACCTTGAGGGTATTATGTGAAGTGAAATAAATCAGAGGGACAAAGTCAAACACCGTGTGATCTCACTCATAAGGAGAAGATAAAAACAACGACAAACGCACACAGAGCAAAGGAGATTGCATTAGTGGTTACCATAGGGGGAGGGGGGAGGGGAGAGAGCCAAAGGGGTGATGAGGCTCACATGTGAGGTGACGGACTATCATTAGTTTTCGGGTGGTGAACACGATGTAATCTACACAGAATTCAAAATATATTACAACGTACATCTGAAAGCTATATCATCTTAGGATCCACTGTTACTGCAATAAAATAAAATAAAATAAAATAAAATAAAATAAAATAAAATAAAATAAAATAAAAAAGTGTAGGAGCCTCAAGAGGCTAACAGGCTTTTGAAAAGTTATTCCAGGGATTTTTATGGCTTAGCTCAGGGCGGCAGACACCAGCCTGAGACACAGCTGTGGCACAGCTACTAACTTCAACTAAACTGTATTCCGACTGGAGGGAAATCAAAACTACTGCAATCATAATTTCTTGAAGGCTTCACTTTGTGCCAGATCCTGTGCCGACTGCTTTGCACCAACTGTCTCATTTAATCCTCACATCCAAAAGGCAGGTTACCGTTATTCTCCCCATTGTCAAGGTGAGGAGGCGGAAGCAGAAAGATGGCAATCTGCCTGGAATTCACAGAAGGATTCTCTAGGTAATGACATGACTTTTGGACAAGATTTCAAGGTTTAACACATTACAGTGCAGATGCAGATCCCAGTATCACAGAACGTGAAAAACACTGAGTCCTGCCAAATGTCTTAAAACACTAATTATGGATCCTCACAATCTCTTGGCCTGTTTTCTCAGATGAGGGAAAACCCAGCGTGAAAAACCGTTGATGAGATGTCTGCAGAGGAGGACTACGTCTGGTCTTTAAAGCCGGGACCTATCCCAGTAGATTCTGAGTCAGTGGGTCCAGAGTAGGCCTTGAGCGTCTCTGTTCTTTTCCAAAGCCCCACAGGCTACACTTCCGTGCCCTTGGAGTTGGGAAGTACAGTCATGCCCTACATCGGGACGTTTCAGTCAACAACGGGGGTCCCATCAGATTAGTCCCATATGGCCTAGGTGTGTAGGAGGCTCTGCCATCCAGGTTTAGGAACTCCGTGGTGTTTGCACAGTCTCGAGATTGCCTGACCATGACACACTCCTCAGAACTCATCCCCACTGTTAAGCAAAGCATGACTATACCGCCTTGGATTCTCCACGGTCCCAGACCTGAACTGTTTAGATGACTGCACACGCAGAGGGCACCGTGTCTGAGGCAGAGAGCAGCTGGAATCACAAAAGCTCTCGACAGAGAGTCAAGGAAAGGCGTGCTCTGCTTACACGACTCTCTACTTTTCTCTGGGTCTGAACCATTTCCTAGCTAATCTGCTTTTTTTAACCGAGCAGCTTTGCCAAAAAAAAAAAAAAAGAAAAAACACAAAGTTACCAACAAACACTAAACAAACCAATATAAACAATACATATTAAATAAGCCTAACCCTACTATGCTACTGAAAAGGCTTTTATTTCCCTGGGATAATTTGGACAGCATTAGATTGTTTTACCAAGAGCAGCCAAGTCGAGGCAGATTATTTCTAATTCCACAGTGCTGCAGATGCGGTCAGTAGCAACTGCAAGCCGGAAAGGAAACAAAACAAAACAAAGTTGGGTGTAATCCATTCAAGTTCACACGTTTCACCAGGGACAGCCTCCAAGCCTTGAATAGTTAGGTATGCATTTAGCCATTTCTTTAATCAACCACTACTAACGCCTGCTAAAGGCCAGACACTGCTCTAAGTACTTTACGGATATGAAATATCCTCTCACCTTTACACTCACCTATGGAGTGTGTATGATAATCATCCCCGTTTTACAGATCAGGAAACTGACACACAGAATGGTACAGTAACTTGCCCGAGTTCACACAGCCCGTAGGTGGCAGAGCCAGGACCCATGTGACAGAGTCTGGCTCCAGAGTCCACGTTCTGAATCACCACGCTCAGTCCCCAAAAACCTAGAGAAAGCGCCAGCCTCAATCGAAAAGTTTTCTTTTCCCCACCCTACAGTCCCTACGCGGCGGCCCCAGTCTCCAGGGCATGCTTTCAGCTCCTCTGACAGGCCCTACTCCTCCCTTGCCCTGTCCCAACACTCTCCCGCACAGGTCCTCCTTTTCTTTTAGGCATCTGCTCTCAGCTTCAACATCACTGCCTGAGTCACCAAGTCTAACAGGAAATGCCGTCTTTCTCAACACTCAACACAAAATTGCTTTTACGTATCTCCTAGGTAATTGGTTGCTGCCTGTCTGTCCTTTCCAACCAGGCTGTGAGGGCCAGTACGTCAAACAGCCTGTCAGTCTTGCTCACCAAGTGTCCAGACCACTGAACACGCACCGACCAGAGGAAAGGAAGGACTTGTCCCAAAGTCAACTCTCCAGACTTTCTGTGCAAGGAGGGAACGAACGGAGCACCCTCCAGCCTCACGCTTTCTCTTCCATGCTTTCAAGTGTGGGGCACATACCTCTGCTCACAACGCTCCCCGGACAGCCCCCACTGCACCCCTAACAGGTAGACTTCTGCACAGTCACGGGCTTTGGAAAGCACTGGCTCTGCACACAAATCTTACGTGGCCCTCGACAGGCCACTTCCCCTGAACCGGCCTGAGCTTCAGGCCCACAACAGGCTTCGTGAAAACCCCAACGGAACGTAGCCTCGAAAAGAGGGAGACCCGCACTCCTCAGAACGCCTCGAGACCAGTGTCCTTATCGACTTCGCGTCTGTCCTTCCAAGAAGCCAAGACCACGGCTGGCGCTTCAGCGCCCGACTCCCGGGCACCGCATGCCCAGGCTGGCCCCTGGGCAGGTGCCCGGCACACACCGCCCGTTCCACGAACGCCTCAAGCGCACGAAGAGACCCCCTCGCTCCCCGCACCGCACAGCTGTCCCGCGACCTGACGGGCACCTCTCGGCGCACAAGCCTATTCCTCAGGGACACGCTCGCCTCCCACCAGCCCCCAGGCCCACGCCCCCCAGGTACCTCTCTCAGATGGAATCCTCTTCGCAGGCGCCCTGGTCGTCCGTGTCCGGCGAGCAGGAAGAGCGGGAGCTGAAGGACGGCCTCCTCAGGCTAGCGGCCGTGGCTGTGCACGGCCCGGGCTGCTGTGCCCAGCGGGGACGCGGAGCGCCGTCCACGGACGCCGGGGGAACGGACGAGCCCGGCCCGGGAGAGAGCAGCACAGCGCGGCCGGACTCCGCCGGGCTCGGCTCTGGGCAGGCAGGCGCGGCTCGCCGACGCCTCCCACGCCTCCCAGGACGGCGGCCCAGCAGCCGCGCGCTCCTCTCCTCTCCTCGCGCGCGCGCGCGCGCGCGCCGCCGCCCAGACGCTGCCCGGCCGTTGCCCCGCCCCCCCCCCTCCGGCGGTGGACTGCGGACAGCGACGGGGACACCCTCCTGGGAGAACTCCTGCGGCCCCGCCCACATGCTTGGGACCTTCGCGGAGCGGGAAGGTGCGCTGACAGGGACGCAGGGTCCCCGCTACGCTCGCTCTCGGGGAACTGCAGCCTCCTCCCTCGGCTTTCACTTGAATGTCACACCCGAAACCATGCAACGTCTACAAGCAAACATAGGCAGTGTGCTCTTTGACATCAGTCTTAGCAGCCTATTTTCAAGTACCACGTCTGACTGGGCAAGGGAAACAAAATACAAAATGAACAAACGGGACTACATCAAAGTCAAAAAACATCCTCTGCACCGCAAAGGAAACCATCCACAAAACCAAAACACAACCTAACAACTGGGAGAAGATTCTTGCAAACCGTATATCGGATAAGGGGTTAATATCCAAAACACAGAAAGAACTCATACATCTCAACAGCAAAAAACATCAACAACCCAATTGAAAAGGCGGGCAAAAGATCTGAGCAGTGATTTCTCCAAAGAAGGTATACGGATGGCCAACAGGCATATGGAAAGGGACTCAACATCCTTAGCGATCAGAGAAATGCAAATCACAACTACAAGGAGATGTCCCCTTACTCTGGTCAGAATGGCTCTAATTAACAAGACAAGAGACAAGTGTCGGAGAGGATGTGCAGAGAAGGGAACTCTCCTGCACTGCTGGTGGGAGGGCAGACTGGTGCAGCCACTACGGAAAGCAGGATGGAGTATCCTCAGAAAACTAAGAATACATCTACCATATGTATGATCCAGCTAGCCCACTGCTGGCTATTCATCCAAAGAACTTGAAAACACCAATGCAGAGGGACACATGCACCCCTAGGCTCACTGCAGCATTATTCACAACAGCCAAAACTTGGAAGCAACCTAGGTGCCCATCAAGGGAAGAATGGATAAAGAAGATGTGGTATGTATACACAATGGAATGCCACTCGGCCCTAAGAAATGATGAGATCCGCCCATTTGTGACAACGTCGATGGACCTTGAGGGTATTATGTGAAGTGAAATAAATCAGAGGGACAAAGTCAAACACCGTGTGATCTCACTCATAAGGAGAAGATAAAAACAACGACAAACGCACACAGAGCAAAGGAGATTGCATTAGTGGTTACCATAGGGGGAGGGGGGAGGGGAGAGAGCCAAAGGGGTGATGAGGCTCACATGTGAGGTGACGGACTATCATTAGTTTTCGGGTGGTGAACACGATGTAATCTACACAGAATTCAAAATATATTACAACGTACATCTGAAAGCTATATCATCTTAGGATCCACTGTTACTGCAATAAAATAAAATAAAATAAAATAAAATAAAATAAAATAAAATAAAATAAAATAAAAAAGTGTAGGAGCCTCAAGAGGCTAACAGGCTTTTGAAAAGTTATTCCAGGGATTTTTATGGCTTAGCTCAGGGCGGCAGACACCAGCCTGAGACACAGCTGTGGCACAGCTACTAACTTCAACTAAACTGTATTCCGACTGGAGGGAAATCAAAACTACTGCAATCATAATTTCTTGAAGGCTTCACTTTGTGCCAGATCCTGTGCCGACTGCTTTGCACCAACTGTCTCATTTAATCCTCACATCCAAAAGGCAGGTTACCGTTATTCTCCCCATTGTCAAGGTGAGGAGGCGGAAGCAGAAAGATGGCAATCTGCCTGGAATTCACAGAAGGATTCTCTAGGTAATGACATGACTTTTGGACAAGATTTCAAGGTTTAACACATTACAGTGCAGATGCAGATCCCAGTATCACAGAACGTGAAAAACACTGAGTCCTGCCAAATGTCTTAAAACACTAATTATGGATCCTCACAATCTCTTGGCCTGTTTTCTCAGATGAGGGAAAACCCAGCGTGAAAAACCGTTGATGAGATGTCTGCAGAGGAGGACTACGTCTGGTCTTTAAAGCCGGGACCTATCCCAGTAGATTCTGAGTCAGTGGGTCCAGAGTAGGCCTTGAGCGTCTCTGTTCTTTTCCAAAGCCCCACAGGCTACACTTCCGTGCCCTTGGAGTTGGGAAGTACAGTCATGCCCTACATCGGGACGTTTCAGTCAACAACGGGGGTCCCATCAGATTAGTCCCATATGGCCTAGGTGTGTAGGAGGCTCTGCCATCCAGGTTTAGGAACTCCGTGGTGTTTGCACAGTCTCGAGATTGCCTGACCATGACACACTCCTCAGAACTCATCCCCACTGTTAAGCAAAGCATGACTATACCGCCTTGGATTCTCCACGGTCCCAGACCTGAACTGTTTAGATGACTGCACACGCAGAGGGCACCGTGTCTGAGGCAGAGAGCAGCTGGAATCACAAAAGCTCTCGACAGAGAGTCAAGGAAAGGCGTGCTCTGCTTACACGACTCTCTACTTTTCTCTGGGTCTGAACCATTTCCTAGCTAATCTGCTTTTTTTAACCGAGCAGCTTTGCCAAAAAAAAAAAAAAAAGAAAAAACACAAAGTTACCAACAAACACTAAACAAACCAATATAAACAATACATATTAAATAAGCCTAACCCTACTATGCTACTGAAAAGGCTTTTATTTCCCTGGGATAATTTGGACAGCATTAGATTGTTTTACCAAGAGCAGCCAAGTCGAGGCAGATTATTTCTAATTCCACAGTGCTGCAGATGCGGTCAGTAGCAACTGCAAGCCGGAAAGGAAACAAAACAAAACAAAGTTGGGTGTAATCCATTCAAGTTCACACGTTTCACCAGGGACAGCCTCCAAGCCTTGAATAGTTTAGGTATGCATTTAGCCATTTCTTTAATCAACCACTACTAACGCCTGCTAAAGGCCAGACACTGCTCTAAGTACTTTACGGATATGAAATATCCTCTCACCTTTACACTCACCTATGGAGTGTGTATGATAATCATCCCCGTTTTACAGATCAGGAAACTGACACACAGAATGGTACAGTAACTTGCCCGAGTTCACACAGCCCGTAGGTGGCAGAGCCAGGACCCATGTGACAGAGTCTGGCTCCAGAGTCCACGTTCTGAATCACCACGCTCAGTCCCCAAAAACCTAGAGAAAGCGCCAGCCTCAATCGAAAAGTTTTCTTTTCCCCACCCTACAGTCCCTACGCGGCGGCCCCAGTCTCCAGGGCATGCTTTCAGCTCCTCTGACAGGCCCTACTCCTCCCTTGCCCTGTCCCCAACACTCTCCCGCACAGGTCCTCCTTTTCTTTTAGGCATCTGCTCTCAGCTTCAACATCACTGCCTGAGTCACCAAGTCTAACAGGAAATGCCGTCTTTCTCAACACTCAACACAAAATTGCTTTTACGTATCTCCTAGGTAATTGGTTGCTGCCTGTCTGTCCTTTCCAACCAGGCTGTGAGGGCCAGTACGTCAAACAGCCTGTCAGTCCTTGCTCACCAAGTGTCCAGACCACTGAACACGCACCGACCAGAGGAAAGGAAGGACTTGTCCCAAAGTCAACTCTCCAGACTTTCTGTGCAAGGAGGGAACGAACGGAGCACCCTCCAGCCTCACGCTTTCTCTTCCATGCTTTCAAGTGTGGGGCACATACCTCTGCTCACAACGCTCCCCGGACAGCCCCCACTGCACCCCTAACAGGTAGACTTCTGCACAGTCACGGGCTTTGGAAAGCACTGGCTCTGCACACAAATCTTACGTGGCCCTCGACAGGCCACTTCCCCTGAACCGGCCTGAGCTTCAGGCCACAACAGGCTTCGTGAAAACCCAACGGAACGTAGCCTCGAAAAGAGGGAGACCCGCACTCCTCAGAACGCCTCGAGACCAGTGTCCTTATCGACTTCGCGTCTGTCCTTCCAAGAAGCCAAGACCACGGCTGGCGCTTCAGC
>NW_027221816.1:0-17687 GCF_041296265.1 Equus caballus | reverse complement strand
CTGCGAAGAGGATTCCATCTGAGAGAGGTACCTGGGGGGCGTGGGCCTGGGGGCTGGTGGGAGGCGAGCGTGTCCCTGAGGAATAGGCTTGTGCGCCGAGAGGTGCCCGTCAGGTCGCGGGACAGCTGTGCGGTGCGGGGAGCGAGGGGGTCTCTTCGTGCGCTTGAGGCGTTCGTGGAACGGGCGGTGTGTGCCGGGCACCTGCCCAGGGGCCAGCCTGGCATGCGGTGCCCGGGAGTCGGGCGCTGAAGCGCCAGCCGTGGTCTTGGCTTCTTGGAAGGACAGACGCGAAGTCGATAAGGACACTGGTCTCGAGGCGTTCTGAGGAGTGCGGGTCTCCTCTTTTCGAGGCTACGTTCCGTTGGGGTTTTCACGAAGCCTGTTGTGGGCCTGAAGCTCAGGCCGGTTCAGGGGAAGTGGCCTGTCGAGGGCCACGTAAGATTTGTGTGCAGAGCCAGTGCTTTCCAAAGCCCGTGACTGTGCAGAAGTCTACCTGTTAGGGGTGCAGTGGGGGCTGTCCGGGGAGCGTTGTGAGCAGAGGTATGTGCCCCACACTTGAAAGCATGGAAGAGAAAGCGTGAGGCTGGAGGGTGCTCCGTTCGTTCCCTCCTTGCACAGAAAGTCTGGAGAGTTGACTTTGGGACAAGTCCTTCCTTTCCTCTGGTCGGTGCGTGTTCAGTGGTCTGGACACTTGGTGAGCAAGACTGACAGGCTGTTTGACGTACTGGCCCTCACAGCCTGGTTGGAAAGGACAGACAGGCAGCAACCAATTACCTAGGAGATACGTAAAAGCAATTTTGTGTTGAGTGTTGAGAAAGACGGCATTTCCTGTTAGACTTGGTGACTCAGGCAGTGATGTTGAAGCTGAGAGCAGATGCCTAAAGAAAAGGAGGACCTGTGCGGGAGAGTGTTGGGACAGGGCAAGGGAGGAGTAGGGCCTGTCAGAGGAGCTGAAAGCATGCCCTGGAGACTGGGGCCGCCGCGTAGGGACTGTAGGGTGGGGAAAAGAAAACTTTTCGATTGAGGCTGGCGCTTTCTCTAGGTTTTTGGGGACTGAGCGTGGTGATTCAGAACGTGGACTCTGGAGCCAGACTCTGTCACATGGGTCCTGGCTCTGCCACCTACGGGCTGTGTGAACTCGGGCAAGTTACTGTACCATTCTGTGTGTCAGTTTCCTGATCTGTAAAACGGGGATGATTATCATACACACTCCATAGGTGAGTGTAAAGGTGAGAGGATATTTCATATCCGTAAAGTACTTAGAGCAGTGTCTGGCCTTTAGCAGGCGTTAGTAGTGGTTGATTAAAGAAATGGCTAAATGCATACCTAACTATTCAAGGCTTGGAGGCTGTCCCTGGTGAAACGTGTGAACTTGAATGGATTACACCCAACTTTGTTTTGTTTTGTTTCCTTTCCGGCTTGCAGTTGCTACTGACCGCATCTGCAGCACTGTGGAATTAGAAATAATCTGCCTCGACTTGGCTGCTCTTGGTAAAACAATCTAATGCTGTCCAAATTATCCCAGGGAAATAAAAGCCTTTTCAGTAGCATAGTAGGGTTAGGCTTATTTAATATGTATTGTTTATATTGGTTTGTTTAGTGTTTGTTGGTAACTTTGTGTTTTTTCTTTTTTTTTTTTTTTGGCAAAGCTGCTCGGTTAAAAAAAGCAGATTAGCTAGGAAATGGTTCAGACCCAGAGAAAAGTAGAGAGTCGTGTAAGCAGAGCACGCCTTTCCTTGACTCTCTGTCGAGAGCTTTTGTGATTCCAGCTGCTCTCTGCCTCAGACACGGTGCCCTCTGCGTGTGCAGTCATCTAAACAGTTCAGGTCTGGGACCGTGGAGAATCCAAGGCGGTATAGTCATGCTTTGCTTAACAGTGGGGATGAGTTCTGAGGAGTGTGTCATGGTCAGGCAATCTCGAGACTGTGCAAACACCACGGAGTTCCTAAACCTGGATGGCAGAGCCTCCTACACACCTAGGCCATATGGGACTAATCTGATGGGACCCCCGTTGTTGACTGAAACGTCCCGATGTAGGGCATGACTGTACTTCCCAACTCCAAGGGCACGGAAGTGTAGCCTGTGGGGCTTTGGAAAAGAACAGAGACGCTCAAGGCCTACTCTGGACCCACTGACTCAGAATCTACTGGGATAGGTCCCGGCTTTAAAGACCAGACGTAGTCCTCCTCTGCAGACATCTCATCAACGGTTTTTCACGCTGGGTTTTCCCTCATCTGAGAAAACAGGCCAAGAGATTGTGAGGATCCATAATTAGTGTTTTAAGACATTTGGCAGGACTCAGTGTTTTTCACGTTCTGTGATACTGGGATCTGCATCTGCACTGTAATGTGTTAAACCTTGAAATCTTGTCCAAAAGTCATGTCATTACCTAGAGAATCCTTCTGTGAATTCCAGGCAGATTGCCATCTTTCTGCTTCCGCCTCCTCACCTTGACAATGGGGAGAATAACGGTAACCTGCCTTTTGGATGTGAGGATTAAATGAGACAGTTGGTGCAAAGCAGTCGGCACAGGATCTGGCACAAAGTGAAGCCTTCAAGAAATTATGATTGCAGTAGTTTTGATTTCCCTCCAGTCGGAATACAGTTTAGTTGAAGTTAGTAGCTGTGCCACAGCTGTGTCTCAGGCTGGTGTCTGCCGCCCTGAGCTAAGCCATAAAAATCCCTGGAATAACTTTTCAAAGCCTGTTAGCCTCTTGAGGCTCCTACACTTTTTTATTTTATTTTATTTTATTTTATTTTATTTATTTTATTTTATTTATTTTATTGCAGTAACAGTGGATCCTAAGATGATATAGCTTTCAGATGTACGTTGTAATATATTTTGAATTCTGTGTAGATTACATCGTGTTCACCACCCGAAAACTAATGATAGTCCGTCACCTCACATGTGAGCCTCATCACCCCTTTGGCTCTCTCCCCTCCCCCCTCCCCCTATGGTAACCACTAATGCAATCTCCTTTGCTCTGTGTGCGTTTGTCGTTGTTTTTATCTTCTCCTTATGAGTGAGATCACACGGTGTTTGACTTTGTCCCTCTGATTTATTTCACTTCACATAATACCCTCAAGGTCCATCGACGTTGTCACAAATGGGCGGATCTCATCATTTCTTAGGGCCGAGTGGCATTCCATTGTGTATACATACCACATCTTCTTTATCCATTCTTCCCTTGATGGGCACCTAGGTTGCTTCCAAGTTTTGGCTGTTGTGAATAATGCTGCAGTGAGCCTAGGGGTGCATGTGTCCCTCTGCATTGGTGTTTTCAAGTTCTTTGGATGAATAGCCAGCAGTGGGCTAGCTGGATCATACATATGGTAGATGTATTCTTAGTTTTCTGAGGATACTCCATCCTGCTTTCCGTAGTGGCTGCACCAGTCTGCCCTCCCACCAGCAGTGCAGGAGAGTTCCCTTCTCTGCACATCCTCTCCGACACTTGTCTCTTGTCTTGTTAATTAGAGCCATTCTGACCAGAGTAAG
Source organism: Equus caballus (assembly GCF_041296265.1). Taxonomy (NCBI): domain Eukaryota; kingdom Metazoa; phylum Chordata; class Mammalia; order Perissodactyla; family Equidae; genus Equus; species Equus caballus. Next base: position 14,191 of record NW_027221816.1, on the reverse strand, counting down.
GGGACATCTCCTTGTAGTTGTGATTTGCATTTCTCTGATCGCTAAGGATGTTGAGTCCCTTTCCATATGCCTGTTGGCCATCCGTATACCTTCTTTGGAGAAATCACTGCTCAGATCTTTTGCCCGCCTTTTCAATTGGGTTGTTGATGTTTTTTGCTGTTGAGATGTATGAGTTCTTTCTGTGTTTTGGATATTAACCCCTTATCCGATATACGGTTTGCAAGAATCTTCTCCCAGTTGTTAGGTTGTGTTTTGGTTTTGTGGATGGTTTCCTTTGCGGTGCAGAGGATGTTTTTTGACTTTGATGTAGTCCCGTTTGTTCATTTTGTATTTTGTTTCCCTTGCCCAGTCAGACGTGGTACTTGAAAATAGGCTGCTAAGACTGATGTCAAAGAGCACACTGCCTATGTTTGCTTGTAGACGTTGCATGGTTTCGGGTGTGACATTCAAGTGAAAGCCGAGGGAGGAGGCTGCAGTTCCCCGAGAGCGAGCGTAGCGGGGACCCTGCGTCCCTGTCAGCGCACCTTCCCGCTCCGCGAAGGTCCCAAGCATGTGGGCGGGGCCGCAGGAGTTCTCCCAGGAGGGTGTCCCCGTCGCTGTCCGCAGTCCACCGCCGGAGGGGGGGGGGCGGGGCAACGGCCGGGCAGCGTCTGGGCGGCGGCGCGCGCGCTGCGCGCGCGCGAGGAGAGGAGAGGAGCGCGCGGCTGCTGGGCCGCCGTCCTGGGAGGCGTGGGAGGCGTCGGCGAGCCGCGCCTGCCTGCCCAGAGCCGAGCCCGGCGGAGTCCGGCCGCGCTGTGCTGCTCTCTCCCGGGCCGGGCTCGTCCGTTCCCCCGGCGTCCGTGGACGGCGCTCCGCGTCCCCGCTGGGCACAGCAGCCCGGGCCGTGCACAGCCACGGCCGCTAGCCTGAGGAGGCCGTCCTTCAGCTCCCGCTCTTCCTGCTCGCCGGACACGGACGACCAGGGCGCCTGCGAAGAGGATTCCATCTGAGAGAGGTACCTGGGGGGCGTGGGCCTGGGGGCTGGTGGGAGGCGAGCGTGTCCCTGAGGAATAGGCTTGTGCGCCGAGAGGTGCCCGTCAGGTCGCGGGACAGCTGTGCGGTGCGGGGAGCGAGGGGGTCTCTTCGTGCGCTTGAGGCGTTCGTGGAACGGGCGGTGTGTGCCGGGCACCTGCCCAGGGGCCAGCCTGGGCATGCGGTGCCCGGGAGTCGGGCGCTGAAGCGCCAGCCGTGGTCTTGGCTTCTTGGAAGGACAGACGCGAAGTCGATAAGGACACTGGTCTCGAGGCGTTCTGAGGAGTGCGGGTCTCCCTCTTTTCGAGGCTACGTTCCGTTGGGGTTTTCACGAAGCCTGTTGTGGGCCTGAAGCTCAGGCCGGTTCAGGGGAAGTGGCCTGTCGAGGGCCACGTAAGATTTGTGTGCAGAGCCAGTGCTTTCCAAAGCCCGTGACTGTGCAGAAGTCTACCTGTTAGGGGTGCAGTGGGGGCTGTCCGGGGAGCGTTGTGAGCAGAGGTATGTGCCCCACACTTGAAAGCATGGAAGAGAAAGCGTGAGGCTGGAGGGTGCTCCGTTCGTTCCCTCCTTGCACAGAAAGTCTGGAGAGTTGACTTTGGGACAAGTCCTTCCTTTCCTCTGGTCGGTGCGTGTTCAGTGGTCTGGACACTTGGTGAGCAAGACTGACAGGCTGTTTGACGTACTGGCCCTCACAGCCTGGTTGGAAAGGACAGACAGGCAGCAACCAATTACCTAGGAGATACGTAAAAGCAATTTTGTGTTGAGTGTTGAGAAAGACGGCATTTCCTGTTAGACTTGGTGACTCAGGCAGTGATGTTGAAGCTGAGAGCAGATGCCTAAAAGAAAAGGAGGACCTGTGCGGGAGAGTGTTGGGACAGGGCAAGGGAGGAGTAGGGCCTGTCAGAGGAGCTGAAAGCATGCCCTGGAGACTGGGGCCGCCGCGTAGGGACTGTAGGGTGGGGAAAAGAAAACTTTTCGATTGAGGCTGGCGCTTTCTCTAGGTTTTTGGGGACTGAGCGTGGTGATTCAGAACGTGGACTCTGGAGCCAGACTCTGTCACATGGGTCCTGGCTCTGCCACCTACGGGCTGTGTGAACTCGGGCAAGTTACTGTACCATTCTGTGTGTCAGTTTCCTGATCTGTAAAACGGGGATGATTATCATACACACTCCATAGGTGAGTGTAAAGGTGAGAGGATATTTCATATCCGTAAAGTACTTAGAGCAGTGTCTGGCCTTTAGCAGGCGTTAGTAGTGGTTGATTAAAGAAATGGCTAAATGCATACCTAACTATTCAAGGCTTGGAGGCTGTCCCTGGTGAAACGTGTGAACTTGAATGGATTACACCCAACTTTGTTTTGTTTTGTTTCCTTTCCGGCTTGCAGTTGCTACTGACCGCATCTGCAGCACTGTGGAATTAGAAATAATCTGCCTCGACTTGGCTGCTCTTGGTAAAACAATCTAATGCTGTCCAAATTATCCCAGGGAAATAAAAGCCTTTTCAGTAGCATAGTAGGGTTAGGCTTATTTAATATGTATTGTTTATATTGGTTTGTTTAGTGTTTGTTGGTAACTTTGTGTTTTTTCTTTTTTTTTTTTTTTGGCAAAGCTGCTCGGTTAAAAAAGCAGATTAGCTAGGAAATGGTTCAGACCCAGAGAAAAGTAGAGAGTCGTGTAAGCAGAGCACGCCTTTCCTTGACTCTCTGTCGAGAGCTTTTGTGATTCCAGCTGCTCTCTGCCTCAGACACGGTGCCCTCTGCGTGTGCAGTCATCTAAACAGTTCAGGTCTGGGACCGTGGAGAATCCAAGGCGGTATAGTCATGCTTTGCTTAACAGTGGGGATGAGTTCTGAGGAGTGTGTCATGGTCAGGCAATCTCGAGACTGTGCAAACACCACGGAGTTCCTAAACCTGGATGGCAGAGCCTCCTACACACCTAGGCCATATGGGACTAATCTGATGGGACCCCCGTTGTTGACTGAAACGTCCCGATGTAGGGCATGACTGTACTTCCCAACTCCAAGGGCACGGAAGTGTAGCCTGTGGGGCTTTGGAAAAGAACAGAGACGCTCAAGGCCTACTCTGGACCCACTGACTCAGAATCTACTGGGATAGGTCCCGGCTTTAAAGACCAGACGTAGTCCTCCTCTGCAGACATCTCATCAACGGTTTTTCACGCTGGGTTTTCCCTCATCTGAGAAAACAGGCCAAGAGATTGTGAGGATCCATAATTAGTGTTTTAAGACATTTGGCAGGACTCAGTGTTTTTCACGTTCTGTGATACTGGGATCTGCATCTGCACTGTAATGTGTTAAACCTTGAAATCTTGTCCAAAAGTCATGTCATTACCTAGAGAATCCTTCTGTGAATTCCAGGCAGATTGCCATCTTTCTGCTTCCGCCTCCTCACCTTGACAATGGGGAGAATAACGGTAACCTGCCTTTTGGATGTGAGGATTAAATGAGACAGTTGGTGCAAAGCAGTCGGCACAGGATCTGGCACAAAGTGAAGCCTTCAAGAAATTATGATTGCAGTAGTTTTGATTTCCCTCCAGTCGGAATACAGTTTAGTTGAAGTTAGTAGCTGTGCCACAGCTGTGTCTCAGGCTGGTGTCTGCCGCCCTGAGCTAAGCCATAAAAATCCCTGGAATAACTTTTCAAAAGCCTGTTAGCCTCTTGAGGCTCCTACACTTTTTTATTTTATTTTATTTTATTTTATTTTATTTTATTTTATTTTATTTTATTTTATTGCAGTAACAGTGGATCCTAAGATGATATAGCTTTCAGATGTACGTTGTAATATATTTTGAATTCTGTGTAGATTACATCGTGTTCACCACCCGAAAACTAATGATAGTCCGTCACCTCACATGTGAGCCTCATCACCCCTTTGGCTCTCTCCCCTCCCCCCTCCCCCTATGGTAACCACTAATGCAATCTCCTTTGCTCTGTGTGCGTTTGTCGTTGTTTTTATCTTCTCCTTATGAGTGAGATCACACGGTGTTTGACTTTGTCCCTCTGATTTATTTCACTTCACATAATACCCTCAAGGTCCATCGACGTTGTCACAAATGGGCGGATCTCATCATTTCTTAGGGCCGAGTGGCATTCCATTGTGTATACATACCACATCTTCTTTATCCATTCTTCCCTTGATGGGCACCTAGGTTGCTTCCAAGTTTTGGCTGTTGTGAATAATGCTGCAGTGAGCCTAGGGGTGCATGTGTCCCTCTGCATTGGTGTTTTCAAGTTCTTTGGATGAATAGCCAGCAGTGGGCTAGCTGGATCATACATATGGTAGATGTATTCTTAGTTTTCTGAGGATACTCCATCCTGCTTTCCGTAGTGGCTGCACCAGTCTGCCCTCCCACCAGCAGTGCAGGAGAGTTCCCTTCTCTGCACATCCTCTCCGACACTTGTCTCTTGTCTTGTTAATTAGAGCCATTCTGACCAGAGTAAGGGGACATCTCCTTGTAGTTGTGATTTGCATTTCTCTGATCGCTAAGGATGTTGAGTCCCTTTCCATATGCCTGTTGGCCATCCGTATACCTTCTTTGGAGAAATCACTGCTCAGATCTTTTGCCCGCCTTTTCAATTGGGTTGTTGATGTTTTTTGCTGTTGAGATGTATGAGTTCTTTCTGTGTTTTGGATATTAACCCCTTATCCGATATACGGTTTGCAAGAATCTTCTCCCAGTTGTTAGGTTGTGTTTTGGTTTTGTGGATGGTTTCCTTTGCGGTGCAGAGGATGTTTTTTGACTTTGATGTAGTCCCGTTTGTTCATTTTGTATTTTGTTTCCCTTGCCCAGTCAGACGTGGTACTTGAAAATAGGCTGCTAAGACTGATGTCAAAGAGCACACTGCCTATGTTTGCTTGTAGACGTTGCATGGTTTCGGGTGTGACATTCAAGTGAAAGCCGAGGGAGGAGGCTGCAGTTCCCCGAGAGCGAGCGTAGCGGGGACCCTGCGTCCCTGTCAGCGCACCTTCCCGCTCCGCGAAGGTCCCAAGCATGTGGGCGGGGCCGCAGGAGTTCTCCCAGGAGGGTGTCCCCGTCGCTGTCCGCAGTCCACCGCCGGAGGGGGGGGGGCGGGGCAACGGCCGGGCAGCGTCTGGGCGGCGGCGCGCGCGCGCGCGCGCGAGGAGAGGAGAGGAGCGCGCGGCTGCTGGGCCGCCGTCCTGGGAGGCGTGGGAGGCGTCGGCGAGCCGCGCCTGCCTGCCCAGAGCCGAGCCCGGCGGAGTCCGGCCGCGCTGTGCTGCTCTCTCCCGGGCCGGGCTCGTCCGTTCCCCCGGCGTCCGTGGACGGCGCTCCGCGTCCCCGCTGGGCACAGCAGCCCGGGCCGTGCACAGCCACGGCCGCTAGCCTGAGGAGGCCGTCCTTCAGCTCCCGCTCTTCCTGCTCGCCGGACACGGACGACCAGGGCGCCTGCGAAGAGGATTCCATCTGAGAGAGGTACCTGGGGGGCGTGGGCCTGGGGGCTGGTGGGAGGCGAGCGTGTCCCTGAGGAATAGGCTTGTGCGCCGAGAGGTGCCCGTCAGGTCGCGGGACAGCTGTGCGGTGCGGGGAGCGAGGGGGTCTCTTCGTGCGCTTGAGGCGTTCGTGGAACGGGCGGTGTGTGCCGGGCACCTGCCCAGGGGCCAGCCTGGGCATGCGGTGCCCGGGAGTCGGGCGCTGAAGCGCCAGCCGTGGTCTTGGCTTCTTGGAAGGACAGACGCGAAGTCGATAAGGACACTGGTCTCGAGGCGTTCTGAGGAGTGCGGGTCTCCCTCTTTTCGAGGCTACGTTCCGTTGGGGTTTTCACGAAGCCTGTTGTGGGCCTGAAGCTCAGGCCGGTTCAGGGGAAGTGGCCTGTCGAGGGCCACGTAAGATTTGTGTGCAGAGCCAGTGCTTTCCAAAGCCCGTGACTGTGCAGAAGTCTACCTGTTAGGGGTGCAGTGGGGGCTGTCCGGGGAGCGTTGTGAGCAGAGGTATGTGCCCCACACTTGAAAGCATGGAAGAGAAAGCGTGAGGCTGGAGGGTGCTCCGTTCGTTCCCTCCTTGCACAGAAAGTCTGGAGAGTTGACTTTGGGACAAGTCCTTCCTTTCCTCTGGTCGGTGCGTGTTCAGTGGTCTGGACACTTGGTGAGCAAGACTGACAGGCTGTTTGACGTACTGGCCCTCACAGCCTGGTTGGAAAGGACAGACAGGCAGCAACCAATTACCTAGGAGATACGTAAAAGCAATTTTGTGTTGAGTGTTGAGAAAGACGGCATTTCCTGTTAGACTTGGTGACTCAGGCAGTGATGTTGAAGCTGAGAGCAGATGCCTAAAAGAAAAGGAGGACCTGTGCGGGAGAGTGTTGGGACAGGGCAAGGGAGGAGTAGGGCCTGTCAGAGGAGCTGAAAGCATGCCCTGGAGACTGGGGCCGCCGCGTAGGGACTGTAGGGTGGGGAAAAGAAAACTTTTCGATTGAGGCTGGCGCTTTCTCTAGGTTTTTGGGGACTGAGCGTGGTGATTCAGAACGTGGACTCTGGAGCCAGACTCTGTCACATGGGTCCTGGCTCTGCCACCTACGGGCTGTGTGAACTCGGGCAAGTTACTGTACCATTCTGTGTGTCAGTTTCCTGATCTGTAAAACGGGGATGATTATCATACACACTCCATAGGTGAGTGTAAAGGTGAGAGGATATTTCATATCCGTAAAGTACTTAGAGCAGTGTCTGGCCTTTAGCAGGCGTTAGTAGTGGTTGATTAAAGAAATGGCTAAATGCATACCTAACTATTCAAGGCTTGGAGGCTGTCCCTGGTGAAACGTGTGAACTTGAATGGATTACACCCAACTTTGTTTTGTTTTGTTTCCTTTCCGGCTTGCAGTTGCTACTGACCGCATCTGCAGCACTGTGGAATTAGAAATAATCTGCCTCGACTTGGCTGCTCTTGGTAAAACAATCTAATGCTGTCCAAATTATCCCAGGGAAATAAAAGCCTTTTCAGTAGCATAGTAGGGTTAGGCTTATTTAATATGTATTGTTTATATTGGTTTGTTTAGTGTTTGTTGGTAACTTTGTGTTTTTTCTTTTTTTTTTTTTTTGGCAAAGCTGCTCGGTTAAAAAAAGCAGATTAGCTAGGAAATGGTTCAGACCCAGAGAAAAGTAGAGAGTCGTGTAAGCAGAGCACGCCTTTCCTTGACTCTCTGTCGAGAGCTTTTGTGATTCCAGCTGCTCTCTGCCTCAGACACGGTGCCCTCTGCGTGTGCAGTCATCTAAACAGTTCAGGTCTGGGACCGTGGAGAATCCAAGGCGGTATAGTCATGCTTTGCTTAACAGTGGGGATGAGTTCTGAGGAGTGTGTCATGGTCAGGCAATCTCGAGACTGTGCAAACACCACGGAGTTCCTAAACCTGGATGGCAGAGCCTCCTACACACCTAGGCCATATGGGACTAATCTGATGGGACCCCCGTTGTTGACTGAAACGTCCCGATGTAGGGCATGACTGTACTTCCCAACTCCAAGGGCACGGAAGTGTAGCCTGTGGGGCTTTGGAAAAGAACAGAGACGCTCAAGGCCTACTCTGGACCCACTGACTCAGAATCTACTGGGATAGGTCCCGGCTTTAAAGACCAGACGTAGTCCTCCTCTGCAGACATCTCATCAACGGTTTTTCACGCTGGGTTTTCCCTCATCTGAGAAAACAGGCCAAGAGATTGTGAGGATCCATAATTAGTGTTTTAAGACATTTGGCAGGACTCAGTGTTTTTCACGTTCTGTGATACTGGGATCTGCATCTGCACTGTAATGTGTTAAACCTTGAAATCTTGTCCAAAAGTCATGTCATTACCTAGAGAATCCTTCTGTGAATTCCAGGCAGATTGCCATCTTTCTGCTTCCGCCTCCTCACCTTGACAATGGGGAGAATAACGGTAACCTGCCTTTTGGATGTGAGGATTAAATGAGACAGTTGGTGCAAAGCAGTCGGCACAGGATCTGGCACAAAGTGAAGCCTTCAAGAAATTATGATTGCAGTAGTTTTGATTTCCCTCCAGTCGGAATACAGTTTAGTTGAAGTTAGTAGCTGTGCCACAGCTGTGTCTCAGGCTGGTGTCTGCCGCCCTGAGCTAAGCCATAAAAATCCCTGGAATAACTTTTCAAAAGCCTGTTAGCCTCTTGAGGCTCCTACACTTTTTTATTTTATTTTATTTTATTTTATTTTATTTTATTTTATTTTATTTTATTTTATTGCAGTAACAGTGGATCCTAAGATGATATAGCTTTCAGATGTACGTTGTAATATATTTTGAATTCTGTGTAGATTACATCGTGTTCACCACCCGAAAACTAATGATAGTCCGTCACCTCACATGTGAGCCTCATCACCCCTTTGGCTCTCTCCCCTCCCCCCTCCCCCTATGGTAACCACTAATGCAATCTCCTTTGCTCTGTGTGCGTTTGTCGTTGTTTTTATCTTCTCCTTATGAGTGAGATCACACGGTGTTTGACTTTGTCCCTCTGATTTATTTCACTTCACATAATACCCTCAAGGTCCATCGACGTTGTCACAAATGGGCGGATCTCATCATTTCTTAGGGCCGAGTGGCATTCCATTGTGTATACATACCACATCTTCTTTATCCATTCTTCCCTTGATGGGCACCTAGGTTGCTTCCAAGTTTTGGCTGTTGTGAATAATGCTGCAGTGAGCCTAGGGGTGCATGTGTCCCTCTGCATTGGTGTTTTCAAGTTCTTTGGATGAATAGCCAGCAGTGGGCTAGCTGGATCATACATATGGTAGATGTATTCTTAGTTTTCTGAGGATACTCCATCCTGCTTTCCGTAGTGGCTGCACCAGTCTGCCCTCCCACCAGCAGTGCAGGAGAGTTCCCTTCTCTGCACATCCTCTCCGACACTTGTCTCTTGTCTTGTTAATTAGAGCCATTCTGACCAGAGTAAGGGGACATCTCCTTGTAGTTGTGATTTGCATTTCTCTGATCGCTAAGGATGTTGAGTCCCTTTCCATATGCCTGTTGGCCATCCGTATACCTTCTTTGGAGAAATCACTGCTCAGATCTTTTGCCCGCCTTTTCAATTGGGTTGTTGATGTTTTTTGCTGTTGAGATGTATGAGTTCTTTCTGTGTTTTGGATATTAACCCTTATCCGATATACGGTTTGCAAGAATCTTCTCCCAGTTGTTAGGTTGTGTTTTGGTTTTGTGGATGGTTTCCTTTGCGGTGCAGAGGATGTTTTTTGACTTTGATGTAGTCCCGTTTGTTCATTTTGTATTTTGTTTCCCTTGCCCAGTCAGACGTGGTACTTGAAAATAGGCTGCTAAGACTGATGTCAAAGAGCACACTGCCTATGTTTGCTTGTAGACGTTGCATGGTTTCGGGTGTGACATTCAAGTGAAAGCCGAGGGAGGAGGCTGCAGTTCCCCGAGAGCGAGCGTAGCGGGGACCCTGCGTCCCTGTCAGCGCACCTTCCCGCTCCGCGAAGGTCCCAAGCATGTGGGCGGGGCCGCAGGAGTTCTCCCAGGAGGGTGTCCCCGTCGCTGTCCGCAGTCCACCGCCGGAGGGGGGGGGGGCGGGGCAACGGCCGGGCAGCGTCTGGGCGGCGGCGCGCGCGCGCGCGCGCGAGGAGAGGAGAGGAGCGCGCGGCTGCTGGGCCGCCGTCCTGGGAGGCGTGGGAGGCGTCGGCGAGCCGCGCCTGCCTGCCCAGAGCCGAGCCCGGCGGAGTCCGGCCGCGCTGTGCTGCTCTCTCCCGGGCCGGGCTCGTCCGTTCCCCCGGCGTCCGTGGACGGCGCTCCGCGTCCCCGCTGGGCACAGCAGCCCGGGCCGTGCACAGCCACGGCCGCTAGCCTGAGGAGGCCGTCCTTCAGCTCCCGCTCTTCCTGCTCGCCGGACACGGACGACCAGGGCGCCTGCGAAGAGGATTCCATCTGAGAGAGGTACCTGGGGGGCGTGGGCCTGGGGGCTGGTGGGAGGCGAGCGTGTCCCTGAGGAATAGGCTTGTGCGCCGAGAGGTGCCCGTCAGGTCGCGGGACAGCTGTGCGGTGCGGGGAGCGAGGGGGTCTCTTCGTGCGCTTGAGGCGTTCGTGGAACGGGCGGTGTGTGCCGGGCACCTGCCCAGGGGCCAGCCTGGGCATGCGGTGCCCGGGAGTCGGGCGCTGAAGCGCCAGCCGTGGTCTTGGCTTCTTGGAAGGACAGACGCGAAGTCGATAAGGACACTGGTCTCGAGGCGTTCTGAGGAGTGCGGGTCTCCCTCTTTTCGAGGCTACGTTCCGTTGGGGTTTTCACGAAGCCTGTTGTGGGCCTGAAGCTCAGGCCGGTTCAGGGGAAGTGGCCTGTCGAGGGCCACGTAAGATTTGTGTGCAGAGCCAGTGCTTTCCAAAGCCCGTGACTGTGCAGAAGTCTACCTGTTAGGGGTGCAGTGGGGGCTGTCCGGGGAGCGTTGTGAGCAGAGGTATGTGCCCCACACTTGAAAGCATGGAAGAGAAAGCGTGAGGCTGGAGGGTGCTCCGTTCGTTCCCTCCTTGCACAGAAAGTCTGGAGAGTTGACTTTGGGACAAGTCCTTCCTTTCCTCTGGTCGGTGCGTGTTCAGTGGTCTGGACACTTGGTGAGCAAGACTGACAGGCTGTTTGACGTACTGGCCCTCACAGCCTGGTTGGAAAGGACAGACAGGCAGCAACCAATTACCTAGGAGATACGTAAAAGCAATTTTGTGTTGAGTGTTGAGAAAGACGGCATTTCCTGTTAGACTTGGTGACTCAGGCAGTGATGTTGAAGCTGAGAGCAGATGCCTAAAAGAAAAGGAGGACCTGTGCGGGAGAGTGTTGGGACAGGGCAAGGGAGGAGTAGGGCCTGTCAGAGGAGCTGAAAGCATGCCCTGGAGACTGGGGCCGCCGCGTAGGGACTGTAGGGTGGGGAAAAGAAAACTTTTCGATTGAGGCTGGCGCTTTCTCTAGGTTTTTGGGGACTGAGCGTGGTGATTCAGAACGTGGACTCTGGAGCCAGACTCTGTCACATGGGTCCTGGCTCTGCCACCTACGGGCTGTGTGAACTCGGGCAAGTTACTGTACCATTCTGTGTGTCAGTTTCCTGATCTGTAAAACGGGGATGATTATCATACACACTCCATAGGTGAGTGTAAAGGTGAGAGGATATTTCATATCCGTAAAGTACTTAGAGCAGTGTCTGGCCTTTAGCAGGCGTTAGTAGTGGTTGATTAAAGAAATGGCTAAATGCATACCTAACTATTCAAGGCTTGGAGGCTGTCCCTGGTGAAACGTGTGAACTTGAATGGATTACACCCAACTTTGTTTTGTTTTGTTTCCTTTCCGGCTTGCAGTTGCTACTGACCGCATCTGCAGCACTGTGGAATTAGAAATAATCTGCCTCGACTTGGCTGCTCTTGGTAAAACAATCTAATGCTGTCCAAATTATCCAGGGAAATAAAAGCCTTTTCAGTAGCATAGTAGGGTTAGGCTTATTTAATATGTATTGTTTATATTGGTTTGTTTAGTGTTTGTTGGTAACTTTGTGTTTTTTCTTTTTTTTTTTTTTTGGCAAAGCTGCTCGGTTAAAAAAAGCAGATTAGCTAGGAAATGGTTCAGACCCAGAGAAAAGTAGAGAGTCGTGTAAGCAGAGCACGCCTTTCCTTGACTCTCTGTCGAGAGCTTTTGTGATTCCAGCTGCTCTCTGCCTCAGACACGGTGCCCTCTGCGTGTGCAGTCATCTAAACAGTTCAGGTCTGGGACCGTGGAGAATCCAAGGCGGTATAGTCATGCTTTGCTTAACAGTGGGGATGAGTTCTGAGGAGTGTGTCATGGTCAGGCAATCTCGAGACTGTGCAAACACCACGGAGTTCCTAAACCTGGATGGCAGAGCCTCCTACACACCTAGGCCATATGGGACTAATCTGATGGGACCCCCGTTGTTGACTGAAACGTCCCGATGTAGGGCATGACTGTACTTCCCAACTCCAAGGGCACGGAAGTGTAGCCTGTGGGGCTTTGGAAAAGAACAGAGACGCTCAAGGCCTACTCTGGACCCACTGACTCAGAATCTACTGGGATAGGTCCCGGCTTTAAAGACCAGACGTAGTCCTCCTCTGCAGACATCTCATCAACGGTTTTTCACGCTGGGTTTTCCCTCATCTGAGAAAACAGGCCAAGAGATTGTGAGGATCCATAATTAGTGTTTTAAGACATTTGGCAGGACTCAGTGTTTTTCACGTTCTGTGATACTGGGATCTGCATCTGCACTGTAATGTGTTAAACCTTGAAATCTTGTCCAAAAGTCATGTCATTACCTAGAGAATCCTTCTGTGAATTCCAGGCAGATTGCCATCTTTCTGCTTCCGCCTCCTCACCTTGACAATGGGAGAATAACGGTAACCTGCCTTTTGGATGTGAGGATTAAATGAGACAGTTGGTGCAAAGCAGTCGGCACAGGATCTGGCACAAAGTGAAGCCTTCAATAAATTATGATGACGGTAGTTTTGATTTCCCTCCAGTCGGAATATAGTTGAGTTGAAGTTAGTGGCTGTGTCACAGCTGTGTCTCAGGCTGGTGTCTGCCGCCCTGAGCTAAGCCATAAGAATCCCTAGAATAACTTTTCAAAAGCCTGTTAGCCTCTTGAGCCTCCTACACTTCTTTATTTTATTTTATTTTATTGCAGTAACAGTGGATTCTAAGATGCTATAGCTTTCAGATGTACGTTGTAATATATTTCGAATTCTGTGTAGATTACATGGTGTTCACCACCCGAAAACTAATTATAGTCCGTCACCTCACATGTGAGCCTCATCACCCCTTTGGCTCTCTCCCCTCCCCCCTCCCCCTATGGTAACCACCAATCCAATCTCCTTTGCTCTGTGTGTGTTTGTCGTTGTTTTTATCTTCTACTTATGAGTGAGATCACACGGTGTTTGGTGTTTGACTTTGTCCCTCTGATTTATTTCACTTCACGTAATACCCTCAAGGCCCATCCACGTTGTCACAAATGGTCGGATCTCATCATTTCTTAGGGCCGAGTGGCATTCCATTGTGTATGCATACCACATCTTCTTTATCCATTCTTCCCTTGATGGGCACCTAGGTTGCTTCCAAGTTCTGGCTGTTGTGAATAATGCTGCAGTGAACCTAGGGGTGCGTGTGTCTTTCTGCATTGGTGTTTTCAAGTTCTTTGGATGAATAGCCAGCAGTGGGCTAGCTGGATCCTACATATGGTAGGTAGATGTAGTCTTAGTTTTCTGAGGATACTCTATACTATACTGCTTTCCATAGTGGCTGCACCGGTCTGCCCTCCCACCAGCAGTGCAGGAGAGTTCCCTTCTCTCCACATCCTCTCTGACACTTGTCTCTTGTCTTGTTAATGAGAGCCATTCTGACCAGAGTAAGGTGACATCTCCTTGTAGTTGTGATTTGCATTTCTCTGATCGCTAATGATGTTGAGTCCCTTTCCATATGCCTGTTGGCCATCCCTATACCTTCTTTGGAGAAATCACTGCTCAGATCTTTTGCCCGCCTGTTTAATTGGGTCGCTGATTTTTTTTGCTGTTGAGATGTATGAGTTCTTTCTGTGTTTTGGATATTAACCCCTTATCCGATACACGGTTTGCAAGAATCTTCTCCCAGTTGTTAGGTTGTGTTTTGGTTTTGTGGATGGTTTCCTTTGCGGTGCAGAGGATTTCTTTTGACTTTGATGTAGTCCCATTTGATCATTTTGTCTTTTGTTTCCATTGCCCAGTCAGACGTGGTACTTGAAAATGGGCTGCTAAGACTGATGTCAAAGAGCATACTGCCTATGTTTTCTTGTAGAGGTTGCATGGTTTCGGGTGTGACATTCAAGTCAAAGCCGAGGGAGGAGGCTGCAGTTCCCCGAGAGCGAGCGTAGCGGGGACCCTGCGTCCCTGTCAGCGCACCTTCCCGCTCCGCGAAGGTCCGAAGCGTGTGGGCGGGGCCGCAGGAGTTCTGCCAGGAGGGTGTCCCCGTCGCTGTCCGCAGTCCACCGCCGGAGGGGGGGGGGGGCGGGGCAACGGCCGGGCAGCGTCTGGGCGGCGGCGCATGCGCGCGAGGAGAGGAGAGGAGAGCAGCGCGCGGCTGCTGGGCCGCCGTCCTGGGAGGCGTGGGAGGCGTCGGCGAGCCGCGCCCGCCTGCCCCGAGCCGAGCCCGGCGGAGTCCGGCCGCGCTGTGCTGCTCTCTCCCGGGCC